>NW_004444131.1:2406086-2513768 GCF_000243295.1 Trichechus manatus latirostris
ATAAAAGACAAAGAAGGACACTATATAATGACTAAGGGGATGATCCATCATGAAGATATAACCATAATAAACATCTACACACCCCATGACAGGGCTCCAAAATACATAAAACAAACTCTAACAGCACTGAAAACAGAAACTGACAAGTTCCACAATAATAGTAGGAAACTTCAACACACCACTCTCGGTAAAGGACAGAACATTTCGAAAGAAACTCAGCAAAGACATGGAAGACCTAAAGTCACAATTAGCCAACTTGACCTCATAGACATATATAGAACACCCAACAGCTGCAAAGTAAATATTCCCTTCCAATGCACATGGAACGTTCTCCAGAATAGACATCTTAGGCTGCAGAGTAACCCTCAACAAGATACAAAACGTTGAGATAATACCAAGTATCTTCTCTGACCACAATGCTATCAAGTTAGAAATTAACAACAGGAAGAGCAAGGGAAAAAAAACAATTACATGAAAACTGAATAACACCCTGAACTGAATAATAAGAAATCAGAGACAGAATCAAAAAATTCCTAGAATCAAACGAGAATGAAAACACATCATACCAAAACCTTTTGGACACAGGAAAGGCAGTTCTCAGAGGACCATTTATACAAATAGATGCACACATCAAAAAAGAAGACAGGGACAAAATCAAAACTTTAACTACACAACTTGAACAAATAGAAAGAGAACAGCAAAAAAAGCCTATAGCCACCAGAAGAAAGGAAATAATAAAAATCAGAGCAGAAATAAATGAAACAGAGAATAGAAAAACAATAGATAGAATCAACAAAACCAAAAGCTGGTTCTTTGAAAGGCTCAATAAAATTGACAAACCACTGGCCAGACTGACAAAAGAAAAAAGGAGAGGACACAACTCAAATAAGAAATGAAATAGGGGACATTACAACAGACCCTACTGAAATAAAAAGGGTCATAACAGAGTACTATGAAAAACTATACTCAACAAATTTGAAAACCTAGAGGAAATGGATAAATTTCTAGAAACACATTACCTTCTTAAACTAACACAAACTGAGGTTGAAAATCAGAACAAACCTGTAACAAGAGGAGAGATTGAAAAAGTAATTTAAAAAAACTCCCAACAAAAGAAACCCTGGTCCAGATGGCTTCACTGGGGAATTCTACCAAACATTCAGAGAAGAGCTTATACCAGAACTACTCAAACTATTTCAAAACATAGAAAAGGAAGCAACACTTCCAAATTCATTCTACAAAGCCAGCATAACCCTGATACCAAATTACAGACCAGTATCTCTCATGAATATAGATGTAAAAATTCTCAACAAAATTCTAGCGAATAGAATTCAACATCATATCAAAAAAATAATACAACACAACCAAGTAGGATTCATACAGGTATGCAAGAATGGTTCAACATCAGAAAATCAATCAACGTAATCCACCACATAAATAAAAGGAAAGAAAAGAATCACATGATCATCTTAATTGACACAGAAAACGCATTCAACAAAGTCCAACACTCATTCTTGATAAAAACTCTGAATAAAATAGGTATAGAAGGGAAATTTCTCAACATAATAAAGGGCATCTATGCAAAACCAATAGCCAACATCATTCTTAATGGAGAGTGGCTGAAAACATTCCCCTTGAGAACATACAAGAATCAGTTGGATTCCTATACACCAAAAAAGAGAATGATGAAAAGGAAATCAGGAAAACAATACCATTTATAATAGCCTCTAAAAAATAAAATACTTAGGCATAAATCTAACGAGGATATAAAAGACCTATACAGAGAAAACTACAAAACACTACTGCAAGAAACCCAAAGGGATCTACATAAATGCAAAAACATACCATGCTCATGGATAGGTAAACTCAACATTGTGAAAACAACAATTCTACCCAAAGCGATGTACAAATACAATGCAATCCTGATCCAAATACCAACAACATTCTTTAGAGATGGAAAAACTAAGCATTAACTTTTTATGGAAATGGAAGAAGCTCCGAATAAGTAAAGCACTATTGAAGAAGAATAAAGTAAGAGGATTTGCACTACCTGACCTCAGAACAACTACTATACAGCTACCGTGGTCAAACAGCCTGGTACTGGTGGAACAATAGACACACTGACCAATGGAACAGAATTGAGAACCCAGATGTAAATTCATCCACCTACAGTCACCTAATCTTTGACAAGGGCCCAAAGTTCATCAAATGGGGAACAGACAGTCTTTTTTAACAAATGGTGCTGGCAAAACTGAATGTCCATCTGCAAAAAAATGAAACAGGACCCATACCTCACACCATATACAAAAACTAATTCAAAATGAATCAAAGACCTAAATATAAAGCCAAAAACTATAAAGTTCATAGAAGAAAAAATAGGATCAACACTAAAGGCCCTAATACACGACATTAACAGGATACAAACCGTAACCAACAACACACAAAGTCCAGAAGATAAGGCTAGGTAACTGGGATGTTCTAAAAATCAACCACTTATGCTCATCAAAAGACTTCACCAAAAAAGTAAAAAGGGAACCTACAGACTGGGAGAAAAATTTTGGACATTACAAGTCAGACAAAGGTCTAATCTCTAAAATTTACAAGAAAATCCAACACCGCTACTACAAAAAGACAAATAATCCTATTAAAAAATGGGCAAAGGAAAGGAACAGCCTCTTCACCAAAGAAGGCATTCAAGCAGCCAACAGACACATGAGGAAATGTTCCAATCACTAGCCATTAGAGAAATGCAAATTAAAACCACAATGAGATACCATCTCACCCCGGCATTACTGGCACGAATCAAATAAAACTGGAAATAACAAATGTTGGAGAGGCTGTGAGGGGATTGGAACTTTTATGCACTGCTGGTGGGCATGCAAAATGATACAACCATTTTGGAAAATGATATGGCACTTGCTTAAAAGCTAGAAATAGAGATACCATACAATCCAGCAATCCCACTCCTAGGAATATATCCTAGAGAAATAAGAGCCATCACACGAATAGATACGTGCACACCCATATTCATTGCAGTGTTGTTCACAATAGCAAAAAGATGGAAACAGCCTAGATGCCCGTCAACAGATGAATGGATAAACAAACTATGGTACATACACATAATGAAGTATTATGCAATGATAAAGAATGATGACTCTGTGAAGCATTGCGTAACATGGATGAAACTGGAGGACATTATGCTGAGTGAAATAAGTCAATCACAAAATGACAAATATTGTATGAGACCACTACTGTAAAAACTCATGAAAAAGTTTACACACAAAAAGAAACAATCTTTGTTGGTTACCAGGGATGGGAGGGGTGGGGAGAATACTAAATAGACAATAGAGAAGTGGTAACTTTGGTGAAGGGTAAGACAGTACACAATACTGGGGAAGCCAGCACATCTTGTACAAGGAAAGGCCATGGAAGCTCCATAGAGACATCCAAACTCTCTGAGGGACAGAATTGCTGAGTGGAGGGCTGTGGGGACCATGGTCTCAGGGAACATCTAGCTCAATTGGCATAACATAGTTTGTAAAGAAATTGTTCTACATTCTACCTTGGTGAGTAGTGTCTGGGGTATTAAAAGCCTGTGAGAAGCCATCTAAGATACTCCACTGGTCTCACCCCTTCAGGAGCAAGGGAGAATGAAGAAAACAAGACAGAAGGGAAAGATTAGCTCAAAGGACTAATGGAGCACAACTACCGTGGCCTCCACCAGACTAAGTCCAGTACAACTAGATAGTGCCCAGCTACCACTCTGACTGCTCTAACAGGGATCACAACAGCGTGTCCTGGACAGAGCTGAAGAAAATGTAAAACAAAATTCTAACTCACAAAAAAAGACCAGAGTTACTGGCCTGTCAGACACTGAAGAAACCTCGAGAGTATGGCCCCCAGACACCCTCTTAGCTCAGTAATGAAGTCACTCCCAAGGTTCACCCTTCAGCCAAGGATTAGACAGCCCCATAAAACAAAACGAGACTAATGAGGCACAGGGACAAGGACTGGAAGGCGGGAGGGGACAGGAAAGCTGGTAATAGGGAACCCAAGGTTGAGAAGGGACAGTGTTGACATGTCGTGGGGTTGTTAACCATTGTCATAAAACAATATATGTATTAACTGTTTAACAAGAAACTATATGTTCTATAAATCTTCATCTAAAGTACAATTTAAAAAATTTTTTTAATTAAAAAAAATAGTAATAAAGTATTAAGAGTTTGATATCTGACCCAGGTTGCATTTTAACACTTTCAATACCTTACCACTAAAAGTTTTGCCTAATGATAGAAATGTAGGGCATTGAGAGCTATCCAGCAAGAGAAATATTTAAGAAGCCAAAGCAATGTCTAATAGAAGGACCACTAAGTACACAGTGGGTTCTTTATTTTTAAGCAATAGAATCAGCAATAATAAATTTATTTTCTAGAAATATCACATTACATCATTTTCCCATCACAGATGGGCATGATAAGGCCCTAAGTGGTACACCAAATAGCTAGATAATAGGAACAAGAAAATGTCCCCAGGCCATTTCACCTATCAGTCTGGATTCTGACTAGGTAGGCATGTCACATGGCCAAGGGTGAGCTCTCCTGCTGGGCCAGCTCACTAAGGCAGCTTGGCCCATGGCCCTGCCCCACCACCAGGGAGCAGTTTTATACACAAAGGACAGACACTTTATCACACACACACACAAAAAAAAGCCATTGCTATCGAGTTGATTCCAGCTCATAGCAACCCTATAAGATAGAGTAGAACTGCCCCATAGGGTTTCCAAGGAGTTGCTGGTGGATTTGAACTGCCCAACATTTTGGTTAGCAACTGAATGCTTAACCACGGCGCCACCAGGACTCCACTTTATCACAAGCTTTCCAGTTTCAACTATAGGATTTTGCTCTTCACCCCAGTTTGAAAATCAGCACTGTTAAGAATCATGATCAGAACATATTGGTCACTTCTCTCAGCATTTCTTCAAGGGAATCTTCAGGTACATTTGAGTGAGCTGAGTTAATTTAAGCACTTTGGTATCTACAGAGTCTATCAGTTAAGCTTTATGAAAATTTTGACATTGAGGACCTAGCTTCCCTCAGGAACCTGGGACACTCGTGTTCTCAACGTCTTGCATTTCCCCAGCTAGAAGAAGGCTTTTGAGGAAATCTGACCCTCCTTTCTGGTTAACCATGCGTTACCGGTACCTTCCTCTCACCATCAGCCCCATCCTCTTTCTACTCGTGAGATTCGGAATGAGTTCTAAAACCACGTGTTAGTTTCCTAGGGCTGCCTTAACAAACACCACAAATTTATAAGAATAGAAATGTATTGTCTCACAGTTCTGGAAGGCAAGAAGTACAACTCAACGTGATAGTCAGGACATACTGTCTCTGAAGTCTTTGCAGAATGATCCTTTTTTGTCTCTCTCAACTTTTGGTAGTCCCAGGCAGCTTGTAGATACACCTTCACATGGCTGTCTTCCCTCTGTGTCTGTCTCTCTGTGAGTCTTCTCCTCTTTTATAAGGACGCCACTCAGATAGTATCAGGACTCACCCTACTCAAGGATGACCTCATGTTAACTTAACTGATCACATCTTCAAAGACCCTATTTCCAAACAAGTTCATCTTCACAGTTACCAGGGATTAGACCTTCACCAAATTCTTTGGGGGGACACAATTTGACCCATAACAGACTATGCACCCAGCTTTCCAAACACATTCAATTCTGAAAAGCAACTTCCCTATCTGCATACAGACAAGAATGAAACAATTTGAAGAATCTACGTCCTCCTTCCTACAGTGTTTTTAAAAATCATTTTTGACACCTCCAGAGAAGGTCATCCTGGCTAATGTCTGCTGGTCTGATTATTTGATTTGTTGAGAGTGGGATAGAGTGGGAATTGTGGGTGTGCAGAGGAGATAGACTTCCAGCCCCTTTATTTTCTTAAAACTATTTCCTTTCATAGTGTGAACAGAATTTGAAAAATGATACCTAAGACACAGCAGGAAAATAATGTAAATCTAGTACTGGGAAATTCTTCCCTCCAGGCACCATTCAAAAGCAAAACTCATTTGAGAGAAATTCCAGGGATTTGGAACAGTTGAAGGGGCACTTGCTTTGCTTTGTCCAATTTCATCAAGGAAGGAGATGAGAGGGTGTGAGGAATGAGCACTGAGACCCTGAGAAGGGATCTGTGAGTCAGCCTTGGAGACACCCACCCAAAACAAGCACTCAGACTTGGAGAGATGGTGTCTGGAGGTGTGTGTAGGTGGCTTTCGTGTTTCAGATGCTTTCAGAGTATTTTGTCATGTCACTTGTTCCACTAAAGTTTGTTTAAAGGGAAAAAAATTCAGGAAGTGAATGTCAACAACTGAGAGGATTTTGTAAATACCACGCCTTCCACTTCAAGCAGCATTACCTGCTTCAACACTTATCCATACACTGGTAATGCTTTTGAAAGAAATTATGAGAAAACTAGAGCCAAACATACCTATTATTTCAGGAAGCTTTTATCAAATGTCTACTTTGATTTCACACTTCCAAACACAAGAAGCCATGACTATACTTTTAAGTGAAGCGCTGTTCTGAAATGGGTGAGTGGCGTTGCCATGAAATAAGAAGCTGGTAGACACCAAAGCATAAATGTGAAGGGGTACAGTGATTTCTGTAAAAGGCCATTCTCACTCATGGACAATGTGTATTACTTCATCTTAAAGTACATTGCCAGGTAGGGCAAGCCTGGATGCCTAAATCACCCACCCAAAGGGGGTATGCTGTTGTTAGATGCCATTGAGTCAGCCCCAACACACAGTGAATCCATGTACAAGGAAATAAAATGCTACCCAGTCCTGCACCATCTCCATGATCAGTTGCAAATTGAACCCTTCTGATCCATAGGGTTTCCACTGCCTGAGTTTTGGAAGTAGATCACCAGGCCTTTCTTCCTAGTGTGTCTTAGTCTAGAAGGTCCACTAAAATATGTTCAGCATCATAGCAACACACAAGCCAGCACTGACAGACAGGTGGTGGCTGCATAGGTGATGCATTGGCTGAAAATTGAACCCAGGTCTTCAGTATGGAAAGAGAGAATTCTACCATTGAGCCACCAATACCCTCAAAATGGGTATAAATTCCATAAATAACAATACAGACAGAGACTTCCTTTAGAGATGAGAGGGTTGTTAGGAAGATCCCAGTAAACAACCAGAGACCGTCACTCAACCAGCTGCTGAAAGGTGGGAAGTGAGGCCATACCACTCCCCGTCTGACACCTCTGCCCATTTAGTGAGGTCCTGTCAATGCTCCCACACCACTGGACCAATATCAGGAGGAAGACAGCACTCACCTCATCTGCTCTCAATCACCTTGCCAAACCAGTGAACAGAAAAGCGGGCTCACTCTGCCTAAAGCTGCCCTGCCCATGCACAGAAGGCGGTAAGAGCTATCGTGCCCACAGATAAGCAAGCAGCAAAGCACACTTGGCCTGCTCACCCTGGCATATCAAAACAAAAAAGCAGGACAAAACAAATGAAAATAAAATCAACAAACAAAGAAAATAATATTTTAATATCTCAAAGACAACAGACAATATTAAAACATATAAAAAAGGAGAACAAGATGGCTCCAGCAAGTGACCAAAATAAAGAATCAGATAACCTTCCAGTAGAGGAAAAGGCAGTGGAAATACCTGATATGGAATTCAAAAGACTAATATTTAAGGCTCTCCAAGAAATTATGAAAGAGATCAAGGAAAACACAGTCCAAAAAAAAAGGAAAAAATAGAAAAAATCATGGAAAACACAGAAAAAAACAATTAAAACAGAGCCAAAATCAAGGAAAACACAAAGCAATAGAAGAATTCAAGAAAATAATACAAGAAAAAAAATCAAAATAAATGAACTGTAAGAAGTCATACAAAAGCAGCAACTACAAATCCAAAGGATAAACAACAAACCTTCAAAAATGGACAACTCAATGTAAGATTTTAGTTGCAAATTTGAAACAATGGAAGACAGAATAAGCAAAATTGAAGGCAAATCCATGGACGCCATTTTGTTTGAGGAAAAATCAGAGAAAAGAATGAAGAAAAAGGAAGAAAAACCTAAGAATTATGTGGGATAGAGTCAAGAGAAAAATTTGCATGTGATTGGAGTTTCAGAACAGGGAAACAAATTGGAAGACAAGAGAAGATTGCTGAAAATTTGCTGGCAAAAAATTTCCCCAAAATCATGAAAGATGTAAAGATAACTATCCAAGAAGCTCAAGGACCCATATAGGATCAAACCCAAAAAAAGGCACCAAGACATATCATAATCACACTGGCCAAAACCAAAGAAAAAGAAAGATTCCTGAGAGCAGCTCGAGAAAAACAAAAAGACATTTACAAAAGGGAAACAATAAGACTAAGCTTGGATTACTCAGCAGAAATTATGTGGACAAAAAGGCAATGGGATGATATATATAAAACCTTGAAAGAAAAAAAAATTGCCAACCAAGAATAATATATCCTGCAAAACTTTCTCTCAAATATGATGGCAAAATTAGAACATTTCCAGATAAACAGAAATAAAGGGAATTTGTAAAAACCAAACCAAACTTAGAAGAAGTACTAAAGGCAGTCCAGGACACAGGATAGCATCAGCCAGATAACCTAGGTAAGGAACTCTCAATAGTAAATCAAAACTAAAAGATTTAAAAAGAGAAACAAAGACTTTGATTTGTAAATGAGGACAACATCAAAACAATAATACAAGAGCATATACACTGTACATATAGAAATTTCAAATGGAGAGGAAATCAAGGTGATACCAAGCAATGAAAGACTTGATCAAACTTAGGAAGGTAAGGGTAAATTTCAAGGTAACCACAAAGAAAGTCATCAAAATTACTTATCAAAATAAAAAATAAGAAAATCTTAAAACTCAGTAAACACAAAATCTATAATAATGAAAGAAATGAAAAGAAAATCCACATACAAAAAGAAGTCAGCACAGGAAAGTAAGAGGAAAACAGAAAATGTCAGCATCACAAAAACAAAACAACAATATGACAGTAATAAACTCATACCTATTGATAAGCACACTGAGTGTAAATGTCTTAAATGCACCCATAAAGAGACAGAGAGTGATAGAATAGTTAAAAAAAAAAGACCTATAAATATGCTATCTACAAGAGACATACATTAGACACAAAGACAAAAATACAATAAAAATCAAAAGATGAAAAAAACATATCAAGCAAACAGTAACCAAAAAAGAGCAGAAGTGACAATACTAATATCAGATAAAATAGACTTTAAGGCAAAATCAGCCATAAAAGACAAAGAAGGACATTATATAATGATTAAAGGTACATTCTGCCAAGAATACATAACCTTCATAAATATCTATGCACCCAACGACAGGGCTCCAAAATACATAAAACAAACCCTAGCAGCACTGAAAAGAGAAATAGAAAATTCCACAGTAATAGCAGAAGACTTCAACACACCACTGTTGGTAAAGGACAGACATCTAGAAAGAAACACCACAAAGAAACAGAATATCTAAAGGTCAAAATCAACAAATTTGACTACTTAAACATATATAGAACACTCTGCCCATCAGGCCCAAAGTATACATTCTATTCCAACGTAATGGAACATTCTCTAGAAGATCACATTTTAGGCCACAAAGCAACCCTCAATAAAATCCAATACAGTGAAATGATACAAAGCAATGACAGGGCTCCAAAATAAATAAAACAAACTCTAACACCACTAAAAATAAAAATTGACAATTCCACAATAATAGTAGAAGACTTCAACACCCCACTCTCAGTAAAGGACAGAACATCTAGAAAGAAACTCAACAAAGATACAGCAGATCTAAAGGCTACAATCAATCAATTTGACCACATACACATATACAGAACTCTCCACCCAACAGCAGCAAAGTAAACATTCTTTTCCAACACACATGGAACGTTCTTCAGAATAAATCACATCTTAGGTCACAAAGCAACCCTCAACAAAATCCAAAACATCAAAATAATACAAAGCATCTTCCCTGATCACAACGCCATAAAGGTAGAAATTAATAATAGGAAGAGCAAAGGGGAAAAAATCAAATACTTGGAAACTAAATAACACCTTGCTTACTAACCACTGGAAAATAGAAGAAATCAAAGGTGGAATAAAAAAATTCCTAGAACCAAATGAGAATGAAAACACATCATACCAAAACCTTCGGAACACAGCAAAGGCAGTGCTCAGAGGTCAATTTACAGCAATAGATGCACACATCAAAAAAGAAGAAAGAGACAAAATCAAAATGTTAGCTACACAATTCAAACAAATAGAAAGAGAACAGCAAAAGAAATCCACAGGCACTAAGAGAAAGCAAATAATAAAGATCAGGGCAGAAATAAATGAAATAGAGAATAGAAAAACAGTAGAAAGAATCAACAAAATCAAAACTTGGTTCTTTGAAAAGATCAACAAAATCAACAAACCACTGGCCAAATGGACAAAAGAAAAACAGGAGAAGACAAAAATAACTCAAATAAGAAATGAAATGAGGGACATTACAATAGACTCAACTGAAAAAGAAAAGGATCATAACAGAGTACTATGAAAAACTATACTGCAGCAAATTTGAAAACCTAGAGGAAATGGACAAATTTCTAGAAACACACTACCTACCCAAACTAACACAAACTGAGGTTGAAAATCTGAACAGACCCATAACAAGAGAAGAGATTCAAAAAGTAATTTAAAAAAAACTCCAAACAAAACAAAGTCCTAGCCCAAATGACTTCACTGGAGAATTTTACCAAACTTTCAGAGAAGTGTTCACACCAGTATTGCTCAAACTATTTCAGAACATAAAAAAGGAAGAGATACTTTCAAATTCATTCTATGAAGTCAGAATAACCCTGATACCAAAACCAGGCAAAGACACCACAAAAAAAGAATATTGCTGACCAATATCTCTCATAAATTTAGATGGAAAAACTCTCAACAAAATTCTAAATAATAGAATTCAGCATCACGTAAAAAAAAAAAAAAAATACACCATGACCAAGTGGAATTCATACCAGGTATGCAAGAATGGTTGAACATTAGAAAATTAATCAATGTAATCCACCACATAAATAAAAGGAAAGAAAAGAATCACATGATAATCTCAAGCGATGTAGAAGAAGCATTGAATAAAGTCCAACACCCATTCCTGACAAAAACTCTCAATAAAATAGGAATACAGGCTAAATTCATCAACATAATAAAAAGAATCTATATAAGACCAACATCCAACATCATTCTCAGTGGAGAGAGGTTGAAAACATTCCCCCTAAGAACAGGAACAAGACAAGGATGCCCTTTATCACCACTCCTATTTCACATTGTCCTGGAAATCATAGCTAGAGCAATAAGGCAAGAAAAAAAATAATAAAGGGCATCCCAATTAATAAGGAAGAAGTAAAATTATCCCTATATGTGGATGATATGATACTTTATCTAGAGAACCCAAAGGACTCCACAAGAAAACTACTGGAACTAACAGATTCAGCAGAGTAGCAGGACACAAGATAAACATACAAAAATCATTTGGATTCCTATTCACCAATAAAGAGAACTACGAAAATGATATCAGGAAAACAATACCATTTATAATAGCCCCTAAAAATATAAAATACTTAGGAATAAATCTAACCAGGGATGTAAAAGACCTATGCAAAGAAAACTACAAAACACTACTGCAAGAAACCAAATGAGACCTACATAAATGGAAAAACATACCATGCTCATGGATAGGTAGACTCAACACTGTGAAAATGTCATTTCTACCCAAAGCAATCTACAAATACAATACCATCGAGATCAAAATACCAACAGCATTCTCTAATGAGATGGAAAAACTAATCATTAACTTTACATGGAAAGGAAAGAGGCCTCGGATAAGTAAACTACTATTAAAGAAGAATAAAGTATGAGGCCTTGCACTACCTGACCTCAGAACTTACTATACAGCTACAGTAGTCAAAACAGCCTGGTATTGGTACAATTACATACACACTGACCAATGGAACAGAATCGAGAACTCAGATGTAAATCCATCCACCTGAGGTCACCTGATCTTCCACAAAAGCCCAAAGCCCATTAAATAGGGAAAAGACAGTCTTTTTAACAAATAGTGCTGGAAAAACTGGATGTCCATCTGTAAAAAAATGAAACAGGACCCGTACCACACACCATACAAAAAAACTCATTCAAAATGGATTAAGACCTAAAGAATAAAACCAAAAACAATAAAGATGGTAGAAGAAAAAAAACAGGGTCAACACTAGAGGCCCTAATATGCAGCATAAATAGGATACAAACCATAACTAACAATACACAAACAATAGAAGATAAGAAAGATAACTGGAATCTTCTGAAAATTAAAAAAAGTCTTGGCCAAAAGAGTAAAATGAAAACCTACAGGCTGGGAAAAAATTTTTGGCTATGACAAATCCCACAAAAGTCTAGTCCCTAAAACCTGTAGGAAAATCCAACACCTCTGCAACAAAAAGACAAACAATACAATTAAAAAATGGGCAAAGGATATGAAAAGCCACTTTACCAAAGAAGACATTCAGGCAGCTAACAGACACATGAGGAAATGCTCGAGATTACTAGCCATTAGAGAAATGCCAATCAAAACTACAATGAGATAACTTCTCACCCCAATGTTACTGGCACGAATCAAAAAAAAACATAAAATAACAAATGTTGGATGGGATGCAGGGAGATTGGAACTCTTATGCAATACTGGTGGGAATGTAAATGGTACATCCATTTTGGAAAATGATATGGTGCTTCCATAAAAAGCTAGGAATAGAAATACCATAGAAATCCCACTCCTAGGAATATATCCTAGAGAAATAAGAGCTGTCACACAAATAAACATATGACATCCATGTTCATTGCAGCATTATTCATAATAGCAAAAAGATGAAAACAACCTAACTGCCCATCAACAGATGAATGGATAAACTATGGTACATACACACAACGGAATACTATGCAATGATAAAGAACAATGATAAATCCACAAAACATCTCACAACATGGATAAATCTGGAGGGCATTATGCTGAGTGAAATAAGTCAATCACAAAGGACAAATATTGTATGAGACCACCTTTATAACAACCCAAGAAAAGGTTTACACACAGAAAGAAAACAATCTTTGATGGCTATGAGGGAGAGGAGGGTTGGGGAAGGTAAATCACTAACTACATTGTAAACGAGTATTAACTTTGGTGAAAGGAAAGACTACACACAATATAGCGGAAGGCAGCACAGCTTGACCAAGGCAAAGTCATAGAAACTTCCTAGGTGCAGCCAAACACCTTGAGGTTACTGGGGTTGAGGGCTGAGGACCATGGTTTTGGGGGACTTCTACATCAATTGGAATAACATACTTGATAAACAAAATGTTCTACACCCTACTTTGAAGAGCAGTGTTTGCAGTCTTAAAAACTTGTTAGTGGCCTTCTAAGATACATATATTGGTCCCAGCAAGTTCAGAGCAAAGGAGAATGAAGAAAACCAAAGACATAAGGAAAATATTATTCCAAAGTACTAATGGGCCACATGAACCACAGCCTCCACCAGCCTGAGCCCAGAAGAACTAGATGGTGCCTGGCTACCACCACCAACCACTTTGACAGGGATCACAATAGAGGGTCCTGGACAGAGCAGGAGAAAAATGTAGAACAAAATTCAAATTCACAAAAAAAGACTAGACTTAACGGTCTGACAGAGACAGGAGGAACCCTCGAGATTTGGCCCCTGGACACCCTGCTAACTCAGAACTGAAGCCACTCCTGAAGTCCACCTATCAGCCAAACATTAGACAGGCCTATAAAACAAACAATAACACACTTGAGGAATGTGCTTCTTAGTTCAATCTAGTATATAAGACCAAACTGGCAACACCTGCCCAAAAGCAAAGATGAGAAGGCAGAAAGGAACAGGAAAATTGAACAAATGGACACAAGGAACCCAGGGTGGAAAGGAGGAGAGTGCAGACACATTGCAGGGATTGCAACCAATGTCACAAGCAATTTATGTATAAATTTTTGATGAAAAAACAGAAAAAAACTTTCAAGAACTGTCTTAAGATGGGTTCTCTAGAGAAGCAAAACCAGTAAAGTGTATAAATATATATATATAGAGAGAGATTTATATCAAGGAAACAGCTCACGCGATTGTAGAGGCTAGAACGTCTCAAGTCTGTGGATCAGGGTAGAGGCCTCTCCCAAGTCACGCAGCCACAGAAGCTGGTGAGCCCAAGATTGGCAGGTCGGAGGGCAGGGCTCCGCTCATAGGCTGTGAAGATCTATGAATCCCAAGTTTGGCAGATAAGCTGACAGTTCAAGTACCAAGAACCAGAGATAAGATGACAGGAGACAACCGCAAGATCCACAGGGAGCAAAAAGCCAGAATGTCTGCTTATACTCAGATGCAGGCCACACTCCCATAGACACTCCCTTTCATCTGATTGGCTACTCACAGTATATTCAATCATGGGAGTGATCACATTAAAACACCGAGAATCATGGCCCAGTCAAGTTGACACACGATCTTAACCATCACAAGAACCAATTATTTTCTGCTTTGAGTTTTTTTTTTTTTAATAACATATGTTTCATTAATGGAAATATGCTGAGTCATGGGATGTGTTTAAATTTTTCATTGGTAATATGGACTTTGAGAAGTATTTTGTGGGAATACAGGGTCACCACAAAACTCAGGGGATTCTTGGATGCTATGATTGGTTGGTGCTCATCTTTCCCACAGGTCCTGGGATGCACGTTTTATTGCAGGGCACCTTCCATTATATTGCTGGAGCCCTGGTGGTGCAGTGAATAAGAGCTTGGATGCTAACCAAAAGATCAGCACCTCAAATCCACCAGCTGCTCCTTGGAAACCATGTGGGGCAATTCTCCATTCTTTAGGGTTGCTATGAGTCAGAATAGACTCGACAGCAATGGGCTGGTTTTTTTTTTTTTTTTTTTCATTAGGTAACATGGGAACCTCTGGATAGTCCAAATATGATACAAAACAAAACACACAGGGCTCCCTATCACATCAAACCAAAAAATAAAACCCTTTGCTGTCGAGTCGATTCTAACTCATAGGGACCCTATAGGACAGAGTAGAACTGCCCCATAGGGTGTCCAAGGAGCAGCTGGTGGATTCAAACTGCTGACTCTTTCGTTAGAAGCTGAGCTCTTAACTACTGTGCCACCAGGGCTCCAGCTATCACATAAACCAAAAACCAAAACCAGACTATTACATAGGAAACCATAAATATGCTTACAAGGCTTACTCAGGGGTACAAAAGCCAGAAGAGACAAAATTTTTACCCAATCACACTTCCTGGATGCAGTATCTCACATTTAAGCCTAATACCCCAGCTATTTTGCTTCAATGAACATTTCTTCCACCTTTCACCCTTACACAAGTCCCCACTGGAGGGCAGCAAATACTTTTACAGGAAAAGTGGGATCCCAAGAGACTTTAGAGGTGGAAAAAGTGGGTGGGATACCAAATGTCTCATGGCTCATGAAAAGATTAAATATTCTCTATGGATGTTCCTTCCCACCACCACCCCTGGCTGAAGTTCCAGGCTGTTATCATAGATTCCTCCACCCACCCCCAAAAAAACCCCATTGCCATCGAGTCGATTCCAACTCATGGCAACCCTATAAGACAGGGTGGAACTGCCCCATATGGTTTCTAAGGCTGTAAATCTTTATGGAACCCAGGTGGTGTGATGGTTAAGTGCTTGGCGGCTACCAAAAAAACTGACAATTCATACCCACCAGTCTCTTTGTGGAAGAAAGATGTGGCAGTCTGCTTCAGTAAAGATTACAGCCTTGGAAACCCTATGGGGTAGTTCTGGGGTGGTTCTGCTCTGTACTGTGGGGTCGCTGTAAGTCATAATCAACTCGATGGCAACAAGTTTGTTTGTTTGTTGTTGTTTTTTGTTTGTTTGTTTTGTTTTGTTTTTGTTTTTTTTTGTTTAAATCTTTATGGAAGCAGACTGCCATATCTTTCTCCCACAAAGCGGCTGGTAGAACAGCTGACCCAGTCTCCCTTAATAACAAAAAGTACATTAGAGTCTAAAATGAAAACTCCAGACCCTTTGATCAATTTAAAGCTTCTTTCTTCCCCTTTACTTTTTTTCTCCTTCTAGCATCTCCTCAACTCACAATCCTTCTTACCCTGTTATCATAGGCTGCTCCATCCAGTTCCAATCCCCATTCTGAGTCAGGTATAAGTTCTTTTGTTTCCCCAATCCAGAGAGTTATGTGTCAAGCTCTCTAAGTGGTTTTCTTGATGCCTCCTTCCCTTGGCGTAAGGTGGAAGGTGGGGAGAATGGCACACTCCTTTCTCTGATGACCAAACTAAAACTTTCTCCAAAGACATCTTGTCTGTCCACTGTTCTAGCTTTTTTTAGGCTAACGGCTGCAAAACTGATTTTACAATTTCTTCATATGCCCTGCATGGTTTTCTGCCACCTATTTTATCATTGTCATCCTTTCAGGCCTCAGGAGAAATGGATACAGAAAGTTTCAGTTTAATATCCTGGTTAAATTTTTTTTTCACATAATTTCAAAGCCAGTAGATATCTTAGAGAAGTTTACAGATGTAAACCAAGTCTCTGGGAAAAGGAATTTGCCAAGTCTGACTGGGAGGTGAGTAACTGAACTAGTTTACAGCCCCAATAGCAGACCTCTGGGGTTTGTGGTCTTCCTGACACCACATTTATATTGTACCTGAATTGACAGTTTTAGATGCTGATTTTCTAAGTTGAATTATTAAAAATATATTAATCCCCAAATACCCATAAACATGTAAGTGGATAAACAAAATGTGGTATATAAATACAATGGATTATTACTCTACCATAAAGAGAAATGAAGTCCTGATGCAACTGGATGAACCTTGTAAACATTTTGCTGAGTGAAATAAGTCAATCACAAAATATCTATGATCTCACTAATGTGAAATACCTAGAATAGGTAAATATATAGAGATCAGAGTTTAATAGTGGTTACCAGGGGCAGGAGGGAGGAGGAGTGTGGGAAATTATTGATTAGAAAGATTGAGCTTTCGTTTAGGGGGATGAAAAATTTGGCAAAGGATATTGGTGATGGTTGCACAACATGATTGATGTGATCGAGCTCACTGAATTGTATATGTGAAAAAAACATTGACTTTAGCAAATGTTGTGTTGTCTATATTTTTACAATAAAAATATTTTTGAAAAAGAATAAATTTACAGTGGAAAAGCCCTTCCCTTCCCTGCTGATGGAATTACTCCCTCTATCTGCCAAAGATGTGGCTAGGAAGAACAGCACAACCATAAACAGCACAGTACTGGGTGGGAACCTGAGTCCTCCCCGATCCCCAGCCTATGTGCTGTGGGAAGAGACATACTAGTTCCCACCCATGTAGTAGGCAGGCAGGTATTCAGTGGTCAATGCTTACTGCTTCTACCCATGCTAAATGCACCCTACCTTGTCCCTGACTCCTGAAATCAACCTCAGCCACTGCTTCAGCTTCATGAATTTGGGCAGAATTTGAGGCCTGTCACCCTCGTATGGCTTCTTTTTCTAAACAGACAGTCATTCTAAAACCTCAACACACAAGGTCTTTCTATAACACATGAGCAGAGCTGACCAGCTAGGCTGAGGTGTTTGCAATTTGTGAGATATACTTATGTTTCCATTAGCTCTTAGAAAGTTTCCAAATGAAAATCCTTATAGCTATTATTTAAAAGAAGTACGTGAACTGGATACAACTGGATTTCAGCCCTCAACCCGATAACCTGATCTGATGGCCAAGCAATTACCCTAAATATAACCAAGTTCATAAGATCAGCTCAGGTATTGGAAGACCTCATCAAGAAAGCAGGTGAGGCAGAGCCAACATGATGCTATAGACAGAAGCACCACACCGTTCCTCCACAGCAAAGACCCGAAAAACTAAGTAAAACAGAGACAAATATCAATCCTGGAACCCTAAGTGTTAAATGAAGAGATAACGAACTCAACCAAGTACCGAATGGAATAAGAAACTGACAGAAGAGAGAGTGAGGAGAGATACAGGGTGGAGGTCCCCTATCAGCTAATGAGGCAGACAGGGAGTACAGGAAGACAGCTTCAAGGAGCTCCCAGCAGGAGACAGAGCACACAGTAACCAGTGATATACACTTTCCCACCTCCCACCCTTCTTCCCCCTGTTGGGCCTCTGCTGCTTCCTGGTGGGCCGAGGTAGCTTGGGTTGGTAACCAATGTCACAAAACAATATGTGTACTAATTGTTTAACGAGAAGGTAGTTTGTTCTGTATGCCTTCATCTAAACTACAATAAAAATAAAAATAGAAGAAAGCAGGCAACAGAAGTATAGTGGCTTTTGAGGCAGCATAAAATGGACAGAGCTGCAGGAAGTTAAGCGATGCAAAATGGATTCAATTTAACGGTAACTTGCCAGAGGTGAATGGTCCAATCTATTCATACCTTCAACAACTATTTATTGAGAACCTAGGTGGTGCAAACAGTTTACTGCTAACCTAAATGCTGGCAATTTGAATCCATCCAGCAGCTTCACAGAAGAAAGTTCTGGCAATCTGCTGCCATAAAAACTACTGCCAAGAAAACCCTATGGAGCAGTTCTACTTCGTAACATATGGGGTTGCTATGAGTTTGAATCAACTTGATGGCAAGTGACAACAACAACAGCTATATACTGGTCACTGGGCTAGACTCTGAGTATAGAGGTGAACAAGCAAACAAAATCCCTGTCCTCATGGATAATCAATTGATTGGTCATTCTCTCAACCAATAGTTATTTGCACATACAATATTCAAAACGCTGAGAGAATGCAGATCACCCACTTCTTGCTCTTTCAGCCCCATCTCCATCCAGCTGCTGAGCTCTTTAGCCTGTGTGACCACCCATCATCACCTCCTCCAGCACACATAAAGAAAAATGTGTGAAACTCTCATCTTTCTTTCAGTCAGCAGCACAGAAGTCAGCAACTGACAATCATAGATTCTATCTCAAAGAGGAGTGCAGTGATACAAGACAATAGACATGTAAAAAAAGCATTGACAGAAGTTTTCATGAAAAGCAACCAAGGAAGAGCTATTCAGGGTCATTAATTGAAAAATAGGCAGTCTAGTTTACTCTATATGAATACTAGCATCACTTAAATGTAAAGCTTTAAACACCCTGAAAAGCAAAGCTAAGATTGTCCTCCCTTCTGTAGTCTGAATAAAGTGAAACCTACCACCAGCTGGTTCCCATGGCCAATTAGCTGGCCAGCCTGTAGCCTCTCTGGGTGTAGTGAGGCAGCTCTCAAGGAATTCCACTATTTTTATGGCAAAGACAAAATTCTAGAGTTGTCTGAGATTTATTTCAGGCCTTCTTTATGATGGGAAAGTAAAGCCTCCCTATTTGTACAAGCCACTGCGTGTTTACAGAGGGATTCTAAACATACTGCCAACTGGCTGACTTGGGGCTGGCCTAGTTTTGAAGAGAATCTTAATTAGTAACACTAGCAAAAGAAAAAAAAAAATCCCATTTGGACCAAAATTTCATGTTCTTAAAAGTCTTCGTCTCAATGCCCCTAAGGCTTATGAATGAATGACTATTTCTGGAATGGTCTAGTGAAGACAGAGTAGGAGATTCCAAGATCAAATATTTATTTTACTATATCAAAGTAAAAAACTCAGGCAACCCCAAACTCACAAGTTAGAACATAAGAAGGAGTCCCTGTAAATATTGTTAATCCAGAGCCTTGGTTTTCCTTGAAAGGTCCTCTGACTTAAAAAAGAGTACCCAAAGAGCTCTCATTTGTTTTCCTGCCCAGCCCATAGAGTCAGTTCTACAAACTTGATAGAGGGAAGTTTTCCATTAGAACAACTTATTTGTTTTCTAGATCAGTGTTTCTCAAACAGTAATGCACATGTGAACCCCCAGAGGATCTTCCTAAATTTCAGACTTTTGTTCAGGTCTGGGATGGGGTCTGAGGAGTTACATTTCTAAGAAGCCCCCAGGTAATACCGATGTTGCTGGTCCGTGGACCACAGTTTGAGTAGTGAGGTTCTAGATTATGGTTGTAAATCTAAAAACTCAGCACTACCTCACTCAGCAGTGACTCCCAAACATGGAAGGGATAGAGTGTGGTGCTGGAGAACAGAGTGATTAGATTGAGGATACTGGAGGAGGGATTTACTCTGTTCCCTAAAATACTTAGCCTATTCATGGCCTCTTCCAGCCTCTTAGAGAGATGTGTTCCAACAAGATGCCACCTAATACCCAACAGCACCACTTCCAAAGTCTTTTCCCCACACCCGCCCCAAGTTGCTCAAATTTCATGCTACTGCTAAATGAAGAATTCTATGTTGGCTCTAAATATACAGTCTTACTTTTGGGACTTTCTTCACTGGTGCAAACTGACTGATTTGCCTTATTCCCCATCCCACTGACCTGCTTTGAGGTAGGGACCCCACCTGTCCAATTTAATGGGGCTATTATAAACAGTCCTCACCTGAGACTCGGGGTTGTCGAAAATTTCAATGTCTTTCTGTTCCTATATGTCACTGCTTTCAGAGAGCTGCTTGGTCAGCCTGGGAATGGCAGATCTGACTTGATACAGTAAGGAACCTCCTCTTCAACCCCATTCCTCATTCTTCTCCCCATATTTAGCTAACTAAAAGATGAAGCTTTTTAAATAAATATCTTAAAGGAAGCAAGAATTAAGATGGAGAGGGTTAGTTAAAATAAAAACAAAGTAATCTGAAAACAAAAGGAAAGAAAAGAAAAAGAAATAAATTCTAAAAACCTGCATTCATTTGATGAAAGAGTAAAATGTAAAACTGCTGACTGATTTTGGTTTGGAGTTCTGCTTCCATAGGGGATACTCATGAGGCATTTCTGGGCCCCAGGGAGATAATCACCATTTTGAGGCGATGGACCCTCTGTGCAGCTGTAAACACTTAATTGCATTGCCAATCGAGATGGCTCCTCTCATGACATTCCAGTTTTTATTAAAACCAAAAAGTTTTTCCATCTCTGGCCAGCCTAGTACGGGGAAGGAAAGCAAATCCAAGTTCAATGTGAAATGTTTCAGAGCACCATAGAGCCTTGGTACTCAAAGTGTGGTCTCAGGACCAGCAGCATCAGGATCACCAGGAAGCTTGTTAGAAAAGCAGATAATTCTGTCTCCACCCTAGACTTACTGAATCAGAATCCACATTTTAACAAGATTTCCACGTGATTTGTATACAGATTAAACTGAGAAGCACTGCTGTAGAGTTCCAACGTTTATGTAATATAGCATTTTGGTAACCTCACTTGAGGCAAGTTTGTTTGCTCAAGGAATCAGTCCTGGAATTTCAAATAAACCAGACACATAGCTTGCAATTGCAGTCTACAGTCTCTAGTCTTAAAGACTCAGGTTTCCCTCCATCAGATAGATTCTCCTAAAGAAAATGAGGGGGCTTTCTTGTTTGTTCATTTGTTTTTAATGTGCATGGAAATTCTCAATTGTCTTTAAACATATTTTCTAGGACAGACTGAAAAATTTTCACAAATTCTACTAAACGTACCATAGCTGACGGATTGTATTTTACCCTAATTTTGCTGAAGATCATTCAAAAGTGGTAGCAGCAGTACAGCGACAGGGAAGTGCCAGAAATTCAAGCCAGATTCAGAAGAGGACATGGAACCAGGAATATCATTGCTGATGTCAGATGGATCCTGACTAAAAGCAGAGAATACCAGAAAGATGTTTACCTGTGTTTTATTGACTATGCAAAGGCATTCGACTATGTGGATCATAACAAATTATGGATAACATTGCAAAGAATGGGAATTCCAGAACACTTAATTGTGCTCATGAGGAGACTGTACATAGACCAAGAGGCAGTTATTCAAACAGAACAAGGGGATACTGCATGGTTTAAAGTCAGGAAAGCTGTGCATCACTGTTGTATCCTTTCTCCATACTTATTCAATCTGTATGCTGAGCAAATAATCCGAGAAGCTGGACTATATGAAGAAGAACGGGGCATCTGGATTGGAGGAACTTATTAATAACCTGTGTTATGCAGATGACACAACCTTGCTTGCTGAAAGTGAAGAGGACTTGAAACACTTACTGATGAAAATCAAAGTCCACAGCCTTCAGTATGGACTACACTTCAACATAAAGAAACAAAAATCCTCACAACTGGACCAACAATGATAAATGGAGAAAATATTGAAGTTGTCAAGGATTTCATTTTACTTGGATCCACAATCAACACTCATGAAACCAGCAGTCAAGAAATCAAATGACGCACTGCATTGGGAAAATCTGCTGCAAAAGACCTCTTTAAAGTGTTAAAAAGCAAAGATGTCACTTCAAGGACGAAGGTGTGCCTGACCCAAGCCAGGGTGTTTTCAATTGCCTCATATGCATGTGAAGGCTGGACAATGAATAAGGAAGACCAAAGAAGAATTGATGCCTTTGAATTATGGTATTGGTAAAGAATATTGAATATACCATGGACTGCCAAAAGAATGAACAAATCTGTCTTGAAGAAATACAAACAGAATGCTCCTTAGAGGCAAGGATGGCGAGACTTCTCACGTACTTTGGACATGTTATCAGGAGGGATCAGCTCCTGGAGAAGGACATCATACTTTGTGTCTTAGTCATCTAGTGCTGTTATAACAGAAATACCACAAGTGGATGGATTTAACAAAGAGAAGTTTATTCTCACAGTCCAGTAGGCTAGAAGTCTGAATTCAGGGCACTGGCTCCAGGGGAAAGCTTTCTCTCTCTGTTAGCTCTGGAGAAAGGTCCTTGTCATCAGTCTTCCCTTGGTCTGGGAGCATCTCAGCACAGGAACCTCAGGTCCAAAGAATGCACTCTGCTCCTGGCACTGCTTTCTTGGTGATATGAAGTCCCCACATCTCTCTACTCGCTTCTCCTTTTATATCTCAAAAGAGATTGGCTTAAGACACTATCTAATCTTGTAGATCTCATCAACATAACTGCCACTAATCACTTCATAGTGATAGGATGTACAACATATAGGAAAATCACATAAAATGGTGTACAATCATACAATACTGGGAATCGTGACCTAGCCAAGCTGACAGATATTTTTGGGAGACATGATTCAATCCATGACACTTGGTAAGGTAGAGGGTCAGTGAAAAAGAGGACGATCCTCAATGAGATGGATTGACACAGTGGCTGCAATGACGGGCTCAAGCATAACAAGGATTGTGAGGATGGCGCAAGACTGGGCAGTGTTTCGTTCTTTTGTACATAAGGGTGCTATGAGTCGGAACAGCAGCTAACAACAATAACAACAACATATTACGTTTGTGGCATAATGGCTAAATGATCCAAAGATTCAAAGCATGGACTTTGTTATGTGTCATGGAGCAACAAAGGGTAAGTAAAACTCATCTTCTGCACGACTGCCTCTACTCTCTTATTATAACTCTCTCTCTCTCACTGGCCATTACTGAAGAACTTCTTACATTAGGGGTTTCTCTGCTCCAAATTATGAATTGAAGTGTTTTGCTATTTGGGGGAATGGTAAGCTAGGTTATTTGGATCATCCTCCTGCTAAAAACAACAAAAAATTGATGATTCAAATTAAAAAACTCTTCCTGAAGAGTTAACAACATAGAAAGGAATCTCTAGCCCAGAGAGGCAAGCAAACACAGAAGCGCTTTTGCCCTAAGACAATTTGCCCATCTGGGAAAGTATGATTTTTTTATTCTGATAACTTCATTATGGAGGAGGACGCAAATCATAATCTATAAGGTGGCCCCAAGATAAGTTGGCACCCAAAAGAGGTACACTCTTAGGTTAAGGGTGAACCAGAAATAATCAACCTTTTATAAAGATTTGCATCCAGGTTCATATTACCTCAATGGACCAAGAAACCTCAAATCTTAAACACTTAGTTTAAAATATCTGAAACTGATAATCTCCCCCCAAACCCCTGGCAGAAGCAAACATAAACCTTCTGTGGAGGAAGGTACTTTCATGCTAGGCCTCAAATAGTTCCTACAAATAATTTTTCAGACACAATGACTGGCACCCAGCCAAAGATAAACAGGAAAGCAAAACACCATGAGCAGGAACCACCAGAAGCAGGAGGTATCTGAAAGAAACTTACAAAGACTTCATATATTGGAGTTATCAAACAATAATTATCAACATAATGTTCATTATATTAAAAGAAATTTTAAAAAACAAGATTGAAAAATATATGCAAGGAACAGGAAACTGTAAAAAAAATCACATAGAATATTATAAAAAGATACGAAAGAAATTCTCTGAAATGAAAAATAACCAAAATTAGAAGCCAGTTTTCAAGTTGAACAGCATATTATACAGAGCAGAAGTGACAATTAGTGAACTAGTAAATCAGAAAAAAACTATCCAGAATGTAGCACAGATAAACAAAAAGATATAAAATATGAAAAAAAGGATAAGAAGTGTAGAGAACAGACTAATAATATCTAACACACCACTTATTTGATGTTGCAAAAGAGATAGAATGAAGAAGAACAAATAGAAGAAGAAATAATAACTGAGAACTGTCCAAAATTGATGAAAGATGCCAAATTATAGGTTTAAGGAGTACAATGCATCCTAAGTGTAGATAAAAAGACCCACATAGCCATACATCGCGGCAAAACTGTAGGAAACAAAAGAAAGCGAAAGTCTAAAAAGAATAAGAGAATAAAAAGAGCACAGTTAGACTGACAGCTGACTTCCCAAAGACAACACTAAGAGTTGAAAGACAATGGAAAATATCTTCCGTGTACTGAAGAAAATCATTGCTAATATACAATTCTACACCCAGTGCAATAGTCTTCCAAGAACGTGGGTCAAATAAAAACTAAGAGCTTGTCACCAGCAGACCTTCACTAAAGAAAATTCTAAGGCAGTACTTATCAAACTTTCTGGGCAGGTTTTTGTTTTTGTTTTAATTTCCAATCTGTCATGAACTTGTACCTTTGGTTTATACCTGGTTCAGCAAATCAAGTGCACTGAAAATGTACTTGGATGTTGCAGCAATGTCAAATTGCTATAAAAGTTTTAGACTCACTTTCTGTAATCATCTTTTGGTGGAAGGGTAACTAATAGTTTGCAGTCTGGCAACCAGTCCATGGACCACACTTTGAGTAGCACAGTTCTAAAGGATGCATTTTAGGGAGAAGAAAAATGACCCCATATGGGTGGTCTGAGATGCAAGAAAGAATAAAGAGCAAAGTAAGTGACTAATCTTTTGGGTAACACAGAAGTAAGGAATCTGAATGTGAAGTTTTACACTGGAACAATTTCACATCTCCTTTTAAGTTACACAAAGCTGAATTAGCTGAGGTGGTTCATTATAGCAGCTTTGCAACCGAGATTTTCATATGTGGCAGCAGAAAGTGCATCTCATTGTAAAGGAGATAATTTTCTCTTGTTTAAATTAAATCTATTGTGCAATGATGCACAGATTTTAGAGATTATTACATTTCCATGATGATATAGGTAATTGTGGAAAACCACTTGAGAAAATTGTCCCAGGAGAACCTACTAAAACAAATTAAAAAAATCAACCATATTTCCTCTCTAATATTATTGAGAATAGAGAACTAAAACAAACTGTGGATATAGTGATATAAGTTATGGAGTTCTCAGGTAGCAATCTGCTAGGGACATGGTAGTATCAGGAGCAATGCTCCTGTTTCAATCGCTTTAATAAATAATAATGTCACAGTATAAAAGAAACATTTACAACCCAAGTCTGGTATTATTCAAAACCCAAGTCTGGAGAGCTTAAAAATAAAATTCCCACCGCTGACTACAGAAGAGTTTATATACTCTACCAATGAAATCAGAAACTGGCATTCAACTATTCTGTGTCCTTTATATAAGAGTACAAAAAAAAGTGTATGTATTTGGATCTCATTTTTTTCTTTCCTCTCTCAACTAATTATTGCCTTTCATTCCCATACCCCATCCCTAGTTCCCTACTCCCCATAGGAAGACATTCTATTGTGTTTAATGTATATGTATGCTTACCAAATATATATTCTTAGAAAATGCACATTATAGTTTTGTGTGCAGGTAATTGTTTATTTTAGAAATCTGGATGGCTCCTTATTTCTTTAACTCATAGATTCACAGAAATTAAGTTGGCCTTTGAAGTCAAATCCATCCTTCTTCCCAAGGATGGCTTTGCCCTGATATTATCTATGGATGACATGCTGGATGTCCAGGCTGGCTTAAACACTCTGAGACTCTCGGCCTTATCAAGGGGCCAGTTCCATGATGACAAAGTCAAAACCATGAGAGGCCTTTTACTTCTCCTGGTCTAACATGCCACCTTGTAAATGTTACCTATTGTATTACCTCTGCCCATTGACTGGGTGCCAGTCACCATGGGATTAGTACATCTTCCAAGTTTTTAAGTGGTCGATAATAATCTGCACCAGGACCCACTGCCACATCATGACACAGTAGATGTCTCACCAGGCACCATTCTGACATCTAGTTTCCCAAGCAGGGAAGACATTTTTTTTTTAAAAGACCTACTGCCTAACTTACCTTTATTAACCCTGCCTCCATCAGCCATTTCTCTATTTAGAAATCTTCAGTAGCTCATCTACTACATTATGCTCAGTTATCTGTGCCACTTCTAGCCTGGCCCCTTATACGTCCACCTCTCTATTTTACTATTCCCCGATACATATCTGCGGCTAGAATCAAGTGCTGCCTTCACCATCTCACATATGCACCTTGCTTGCTCCTGCCTCCTTGGCTTTTTCACACTGCTCTTTTTTTCTGACATCTTTTCCTCTCTCCCCTCCAAGGCTCAGAACAACTTCTACTTCCTCTGTGAAGCATTAAAGACACACACCAAGGAAGGAAAAATGTCCATGGTAAAAACACCTGAGGAAAATGGTCTCAATTTAAGAAGCCTAACATAATATGTGCCTACGACTGTTCTTTGTTGCAGTAACAGATTGCACATTTAGCTAATTTAAGCTATAAAGAAGTTTAATATAAGACTATTGGGTAGCTCATAGGATCTACGATTGAAATCTAGGCTTGGCAAATGGGCTGGAAGATGGAAACCAGGGAATAGACTGAAGGGATGCACCACAGAATCATCTGGTTTGATGCCACCACCAGTAGATAAACGCAACACCATCAATTCTGGCCTCTCAGATACTAACACCATCAGACTCCCACCACACATTTTCAACTCTCCCTACGTCTTTAATTCGCTTCCTCAAAATTCAGAATCACAGGCAAGAACATCTGATTCCCAGGCTTAGGTCCTCTACCTGTACCACACTTGCCAGGAAGTAAAGAGAGAATACATGGCCCTTACAAATTCTTAGTCAAAAGTCAGGCCCTACCTCCCACCCAGCCTCACACAGATGGGAGGCTGGGACTCTAGACAGCTAGAAACAAGATGTTCACTTGAGGTGTTAGAAAATTAACTTATTCTTTTTGAGGTAGGTCCACATTTCCCAGTCCAATGATGTAATATATTTTTTGGAAAATTTGTGGAAAATAATCTCAATCAGGAATCCTGGTCAAAGAAAAAAGCTAAATTATCTGTATATTGTTTAAAATATCTTAATTTCCTCAAAAAGGAAATGAAAATATTATTATATTTTATAATTAATAAACAAGAAGGACCACCAGCTTTGTGAGAATAGCGGCTGTGTCTCATGCTTTGCTTGTGGTTTTCAGCACCCACGTCAGAGTGGAGCACATGGGGGGGTGTCAGTAAATATCAGTTGCCTTGATTGCAAAGATGGTTTCATTCATCAGTTTTACTTTTCCAGCTGGACACACTTGAAGACATTTTGTCATTTCTGCTCTTTCACATGATTCTCTTCAGGAACCTAAACGGTTAAGACCCATTGCCATCTCTAATGAGGTCATCTCTCAAGACCATCCTGCATACAGTGTAATGTCACTTTCATGACCACACCCTGGGAGATACCTCCTGCTGCCATTCACACAGATCTAGGTGTTGTTAAGGCCAGAGATACTCAGAGCCCTGCTCTGGTCAAACAAGCATCTTATGGCAGTTCACAGCCAGGTACAGCCCCGTGAGCTGTTACTGGAGAGTGTAAATCAAGAGATGACCGGACCCTTGAACTAGATCTTCTCACTGCAGTAGTGCAGGCTCATGGAGCCATATAACCAGCTACTAGTGTAGGGGAGGGAGGAAGGAAGGCCAGCACAGCATCTAGAAGGTAGAGAGCACAGGTAAGCTGTCCAGCCAGCGGTCAGCATCAGTCTCAACCGGTGAGAAGACCAAGATGCACAGAGACTGCTGGTTGTTTGACCAGCATCCAACCCCCTATTCTTCCTTAGTAACAGAACACTAACCCTATTCAGTCCAGCAATGTGCCCAGGTGCTTGTTTATACTCTCCAGCCACCCTTGCAGTTAGAATTGGGCAAATGAGCTGTAATGGAAGTCATTCAATGGGATTTCTGAAAAAAGCCCTCTATAGCCACTTGTCCTTCTCTTTCTTCTTGTTTGGAATAGGGACATAATGGCTGGAGTTTTTGCAGCCACCATACAATGCTGAGGATGTCAGCATAATCCTAAAGTAAGCCAAATAGAAAGCTGTGTCCCTGATGACTCCACAATGTCACCATAGCAGTCCTACCTCCAAGCTCTCTTCATGTGAAGGAATAAACCCATAATTTATTTATGGCATGTATTTCAGCCTCTGTTAGCCCAACAATCCTAATTCATACTGTAGACAAAAAAGGAGCACAGGGACAAGTGAAATTCAGAGGCCCAAGCAGGGAGCAGTTGCAAATGAGAAGAATTTCAGCAAGAAGCAAGGCTTTAGCGACTACCCTGCATGTAATTCAGGGCTGTCACCACAGCTCCCAGGGAACTGAGCTACTGGTCATGTTACGAAGATGGAACTTTGTCCCGGGACCTAGACAACATCTCGTTCCCAGAATTTGTGCACACAACCAGGACTGGGTTCCAGGAACATGTAAAAGCACAATTATTGAGACCAGATGTGTCACAAGATAAAAGCTGCAAAACAGAGTTGATGTCAAATCCTTAAATCCCTCCTGTCTGGAGTCATAACTGGGCCCAGAGACAAGGGTGAAGATCAGCGTGTGGGCAGATGGCAAGCGGCTTCAGCCATGGTGAAAGGTGAAGCAGGATGCTGAGTCTGAGGGGCAGGCAAGGCCACAAGGGAGGTCTCTCTCCATTCTTCTGAGATGGTGAAGAGGCAGGTTCTCACAAAGTGGTGAACTCACAAGATCTCCTCCCACAAGAAGATCCCTCAACTTCCACTCCCATCTGATCCCTCACTTCAAAGGGGGCCAGGACAGAGGATGGAGGCAGAAAGGAGCTGCCAACTGCTCAGGAAGGAGTAGTCAGAGGAGGCGGTTCATGGATGAGGAGGCTGCTGACTAAGCCTGACTTCTGTTCTTGGGAGGATCCATGGAGGAATCACCATCTGTGGCCCTCCTCCTGGAGATGACTCCTGTGAAGGCCAGTCCCCAGCAGGCAGCTGAGCATTTCCCCAGTGTGTGAATTAGGATGCTTCAGCCACACATAATACTATAAACTGATTAAAATGGTTTAAATGCTAAGAACTCAAAACCAAACCTGTTGTCATTGAGTCAATTCCAACTCATCCACCCCATAGCGACGCTTTAGGGGACAGAGTAGCACTGCCCCATAGGGTTTCCAAGGCTGTAAATCTTTATGGATGCAGACTACCACATCTTTCTCCTGCACAGCAGGCTGATGAGTTCCAACCATCGTCGGTTGGCAGCAAAGCACTTAACCACTGCGCCACCACGGCACCTTTAAATGCTAAGGGTATTTATTATTTCACTTAGCAGGAAGCCTAGAGGTAGTTTGTTTCAGGTATGAATAATTCAGCAGGACAATAGAGTCATCAAGGACTTAAATCTGCCATCCTCAGCTTATTGACTTCATACCTTGGCCTTGTCCCTCACAGTCCCAAGCATCTGTATTAAACACTAAAGCTTTTCTCAGACTTCCCATTGCATCTAATGGCCCATAATTGGGTCATACAACCTGGCAGCAGGACAAAATCCCAAGTAAGTATTCTGAATTTTCCAACTCCTAAGTAAGAAGTGACTTCTATCAGCAAAGAAGGGGACTGAAAATGGACGTTGAGTAGACAATCAATGGTGTCTGCCATCAGGAGAGCAGGCCCTGATCTAGAAAGGGAAAGGAACAGCCGTAATTTGAGGCCCTGGAAACTTCCTAGTGACCCACAGGTTTAAAAAGGTGGGATAGAATGGATATGTTGTTTTTCTTTATCCATTCATGAAGGCGTTGTCAGTCCTTGGTCAAGTGATGAGCACATAGTTTTTACAACCTTAACAAGTGACTTCAGGTGTGGCAAGTCACTCAAAAATCATCAGCACTCTCCCCACCCACTCACCAAAACAACTGCAAGCAATATGCTTGCTATAGTCCACCTTCGAACCAAATAGCTTACCCTAAATCCCTCCTCCATAGAAATTTGGAGCCGACACTTAGGGCAATGAACAAACTATTCTTTCCTGACATTTGAATCTCAAAAACAGCAGTAAAAGTACAAGAAATGGTTGAAGCTATTATATTCAGATTTAGGTGTCTTGTAAATATCCTAGTCTCTTTCTGGTACCCTGGTTGATCAAATTTTTGCTTAGATATGTGAGCCATCCAACAGCATTTTAATAAACCCCTTTTCAGACTAAGGTCTGCAGAGTTTCTGTTGCTTGCAATCAAAGAACCCTACCTGTCACCGATGGAATACCACCCATGATTCCTGCTAGCAGGGGAAAAGAGAAGGGTATAACTTCCCTTTTTGAAAACACAATTCTAATTCTAGCCACTAAAAGATTTTTAAAAGTCAACTTTTGAACTACTTTCATGTTATTCAGGCCACATTTTTAACACTAAAATCAGCCCGCCAAGGTGAGAAGAAAACAACTACTTGAGGTCTCGTACTAATTGACACCCTCAACTCGACCCATGCTTATATCTGATTTCTTAGCAAATAGAAATGAACCCAATCTTGCAGCCCACTATATCCTTGTGCTAGAAAATTGCATAGCAAACAATGCATGAACCTCCTCTGTCTCTCACCTCCCCCTAGAGACAGCCAAACAATGCCTCTCAATTGTGAAAAACAAAATAGAAAGCAATTACTATTAAGAACATTAAACTTTAATCTTAGCTTTTTAAATGACACTGAAGTCCTTTCTCCAAAGAGATCTTCAATCAGGTACTCGCTGTTTACAACAAAAGAAACCAAGGATATCTCTGTTAAGCAGGGATTATGAGATGAAGTCCATAATAGACAGCTAGCCCTATTGAAGTAACAATATTTCATTACCTTGCATCAAACAAATACAGCATTATAATGATCTGATTATTAGCAGAGTGGATCATTCAGCCTAATAGCTCACAAAATATCATCCTATAAAACAAAGATGAGTTTGGTTATAGGCGTAGATAGCGAGCTGCAGGGCTATGTCACAGACCCGGTGAGGGAAACTTGCATTTGCTATCACAAATCAATGCCTTGGCACCCTGTCAGGAAAATCTGGAAAGACACTTGTGTATTATAACATGCCTATTGTGAGAAATGGCCTGATTGTTACTTGGGCACTGTGCTATTCTCCCGACATCTGCATGGTATATTATCTTATAGTCACTCAACCCAATGTTCAATTAAAAGAGGGTTTCTTAGCAACCAAAACAATATTATTATGCAGCCAGAGGAAAAGCACTGGATTAGCAGAAAAAATCCAGATTCCAAGTTCTGAATCAGGACTTCCCGCCATACACACGCTCTGCCCTTGACTCAAAGAGGTCTCCAAAGCCAACACTCTATACGGGGCTCTCCTCCCTAACCACAGCACCACTGGCACCCTAAGGCAATGGGGACAGGGAGACGCTACAGCACACAGTGCCAAAAACAGAGCCCAAGGCCCACAGGCGACCAGGGGAAGGTGTGGGTGGCCCAGAAGGCATTGTCCAGGAAGATCCAGCAGTACCCTCACTGTCACAGCCTCAATCTGCAGAGCCCAGACTGTCCTGGCACAATCCCAGTTCTCCTTGTACTCTCTTTTTTTTTTGGAGGCACCTCCCTCTTGCTCTGCTTGACACAGTTTCAGTGGGTGTAACATGATGTCCTTAGAGCTCTGGTCTTTCCAACAGTTTGAAGTCTTCCCTCTGGGAGCTGGGAGCCAGGCTGCTTAACCTGATGGAAGTTTGCTGGGACTGAATGTGGTAATGACTCTGACTGGGAGGAGGAAAATAGTAGGGCAGGAATTGTCCCTGTACACAGCCGTTTGGGGGCTCTTGGGGGTTCTCAATGCAAAGAAAGGGAAGAAATGATTTCTAATTTCCCTCCCTCCATCCTCACCCTCCCATTTGCCACTCTCAACTCAAGAGGAATGGACAAACAGACTCACTTACTCTAGGATCCTCCTCTGAACCTCAAGTTTGCTAACATGTCCCTTCCATAAGAACAACCTGTGTTTATTTTTATTACAGCACCTGCTATGTTAGTGTATGTTGAAAATGCCACAAATGTCTGTGGGGTGAGATCTTGTCATGTTGTCGTTACTAGCTCCAACTCATGGTGACCTCATGTGAAACAGAACAAAACGTTGCCTGGCCTCCACCATCTTAATGATCATTGGTATGTTTGAGCTCGTTGTGACTATTATGTCAATCCATCTTTTTCACTGACCCTCTACCTTACCGAGCATGATGTCCTTCACCAGGGATTGGTCCCTCCTAATAACATGTTCACACTAAATGAGATGAAGTCTCACCATCCTCGCTTCTAAGGATCATTCTGGCTGTACTTCTTCCAAGACAGATTTGTTCATTCTTCTGGCAGTGCAGGACACGTTCAATAATCTTCATCAACACCACAGTTAAAATGCATCAATTCGTCTTCTTTCTATTTTTTTCATTGTCCAGCTTTTGCCTACATATGTGGCAATTAACCCATGACCTGGGTCAGGAGCACCTTAGTCATAAAAGTGACATCTTTACTTTTTAGAACTTTAAAGCAGTCTTTTGCAGCAGATTTGCCCAATGCAGTGTGTAGTTTGAGACCATGCTGTACTCACTACTTACGTCCTTAACACAATGCCTAGCCTATAAAAGGAGATTAAAGCAATTTAATTCCCTTCAAACAGGGCACAATAAAACTGTGTGGTAGTAGGAAAAAAAATGATGTCTTGCCCTCTTAGAGCTTGCAATCTCAGAGAAAATCGATTTGTGGTCGAGAAGGGATCGGGGATTCAGGGATATTGAAGGTGAAGGCAGAGACACCTACCAGTAATGTGCATGTGTTCAGAAGGCACTTGCCTCTCCCCAACCACATGATATTGGATTATAGGTCAACAGCTGATCGGCAGACAATTCTGTCTCTCTGCTGGTCAATGAGCTCTGCCTCAAAAAATATGGGATGTGCTAATCAGATTCTTTATATAAAAATCTGAATTGTGAAATGGAATCAAGTTAGCAGCATGTGCTTTATCTCAAAAGATGCAAAGAGAGTGTTTCCAGAACAGTGGGGGCTCTCAATATTTATTGAAGGGATGAAAGAACCTATGAGGTTGAGTTGGTGTCATGGCAAGCCCAAGTTATGAAGCAACTGGAGCTAAAAGGAACAGACCATGCGGACAACATGTCTGCTCCATTCCAAAAGTCAGCTCATAAAGCCATACTCTTAGCATAATGATGCTGGCACTGCTCAGAATATTTAGGGAAATTTTAAAGCCTCCAAAACAGGAACCAGAGCTGCCATTCACTACCTCTCACTGTTTAACTCCTGTCACACCGACTGCAAACCCCAATGCCAGGTACTGAAAGAAAGAAAACAATAAATGTGCTCTTCTCTTCCCAAGAGAAGAGACTGATTGCTTAAATTTTCACTTCTGACATTTTATGTCTCTATCCATTAGGATGCATTTGAAAACTCCAACTCAAACTGGATTAATAAATAAGGAAATTTGTCATTTCACTTGGCAGGAGGTAGAATAGCTCTGGGCACAGTATAGCAGGACTCTGGCTTGGCTTCTCCGCTCTTCTCCTGCTCTGCCCTCCTTCGTGTGTTTGCTGAACTCATCCTCAGGCTGGTTGCAAGATGACTATAGCAGCTCCAGGCATCATCTCAGACATAGCAATTTCAGAAACACAAAGGGAGCTCTCTGTTCTTTAGTATCTGCCCCCAATAACACCCTTTGCCTCATGTCCCCTTGGCCAGAATCTGGTCACCGGTCTGTTCCTAGCCAACCTAGCCAGCCAAATGGAATTGCCTTGATCAAATCAAACCCCTCATCTAGTATGTAATGAATGTGGAGACTTAAACCACCATGATCACTGCCCAGCCCCATGAAGAACAATTCCCTCTCAGTTTCTCTGGCTGTGCTGTTCACACCTGGGAGGCAGCAGGCTAGGAAGGCCCTGAATGTGGAAAAGGGATCACAGTACTCTGTTATGGCTAATTGTCATTTAAGTTCTTAAAGTTTGTAGGTCTACTTTATTGTGCATTGGTAGCTGCCATCAAGTTGGCTCCTGTTATGGATTGAATTGTGCCCCCCAAAAATGTGTGTCAACTTGGCTAGGCCATGATTCTCAGTATTGTGTGATTATCCACAATTTTTGTCACCTGATGTGATTTTCCTATGTGTTGTAAATCCTACCTCTATGATGTTAATGAGGCAGAATCAGAGGCAGTTATGTTAATGAGGCAGTTTGTCTTGAGTCAATCTCTTTTGAAATATAAAAGAGAGATCAAGCAGAAAGACGGGGGATCTCATACCACCAAGAAAGCAATGCCGGGAGCAGAGCACGTCCTTTGGACTCGAGGTTCATGCACTGAGAAGCTCCTAGACCAGGTGAAGATTTATGACAAGGACCTTCCCCCAGAGCTGACAGAGAGAGAAAGCCTTCCCCTGGAGCTGGCACCCTGAATTCGGACTTCTAGACTCCTAGACTGTGAGAGAAGGAAATTTCTCTTTGTTAAAGCCATCCACTTATGGTATTTCTGTTACAGCAGCACTAGATAACTAAGACAGCCCCTGACTCATGGTGACCTCATGCACAACAGAACAAAACACTGCCTGGTCCTGCACTGTCCCAATAATCGGTTGCAGATCCAGCTGTTGTGATCCTCAGGGCTTTCATTGGCTGATTTTCGAAGTTATATCACCAGACCTTTCTTTCTAGTCTGTCTTACTCTAGAAGCGCCACTGAAACTTGTTCAGTATCATAACAACACACAAACCACAACTGACAGACGGGTGATGGTTGTACATGAGGTACATTAGCCAGGAATCAAACCCTGGTCTCCCTCATGGAACAACAACCAATAATTCTGAAATCAAATAAAGAAATATTCAGCTTCCACAAGGAAGAGTCCCTCAATATTTGTCCTTTGAGGTTAAATGGCAAAATGTTCTTTGTCATCACTTACTTTGTCCTTCCAAGACCCAGTGGCTTCACACAGAGTCTATACTCAATAGTTCAATGATGATTGAACGAACATTACTGGTTACTTCAAGAACTTTTCCTTTATGAGAAAAAGGAAGAATTGAATGAAAATGTGAGTGATGATTGGGAACCAAACTGAATCAACTAAAGCTAATCAACAGATTGAAAAATTAGGTTTTATTCCTCAGCAATGATTATATCCAGATTTTGATGGATCCCTCTGCCCAGAGGTGACAATATTGTTTCTTTGCAAAAAGATTGGGCATTTTGTAAATCTGAGGGAAGATGTTAGATATACTGTGCTGCTCTCTCTGTCTGTGTACAAAAGGGCCAGATGTATCTGTCCCAGAGCCTGCTTCACCCATAGCCTCTCTACGGAAGTTGCCTTCCCCACAGCACCTGCTAAAGGCAAGTCCTTAAGCAGCCGTGCTTTAAACAGCATAGCCTCTCTCCTCAGCCACATGATATTGGATTATGAGTGGACAACTGATCCATAGGCAAGCCTCAAGCTTCTGCCTCAAAAAATATGGGATGTGCTAATCAGATACTTTTTGTGAGAAATCTGAATTGCGAAGTGGAATCATCTGAAAGGATACAAAGAGAATGCTTCCAGAACACTGGGAGCTGTAAATATTTATAGAGTAAATGAAAAAACATATGAGGTAGAGTTGGCGTCATGACAAGCCCAAGTTATGAAGAAGCCGGAACTAAAAGGTACAGATCATGGGGACAACATATTTGCTCCATTCTGTAAGTCAGCTCATGAAGCTATATTCTTACTAAAGGAATGCTGCCACTGCTCAGAATATTTTGGGAAATTTCAGGACCTTCCTTCAGGACAAGCAGTGTGTTCTGTTGGAGAGCCCCAAATGTGGCATGTCTTTACTGAATGGTGATTTGCTTTTACCCAAAGTTGTGTACAGCCAAGTCTTATGCTCATAGTTTATGGATCATCCAGCTGAAGAGAATCACCAAGGCTTTCCCTGGGCTAGAGTTTGCAGGTCTGTAGATCAGAGATTTAGACAAGGATATCACTGTGGTCTTTTCCAATGAAACATTCTACCACCATGATTTTCACCAAAGTCTTCCCTTCCTCCTTACACCAATCTTCTGTTGTTGTTGTTAGTTGCCATCAAGTTGGCTTCAACTCATGGTGACCTTATGTATAAGGTCACCATGTATATGTTATGCGTAACACAAAACAAAACAGAACATTTTCCCATCTTCATCTTCGTTGGTATATTTGAGTCTATTGTTGAGACTACTGTGTCAATCCATCTCATTGGGGGTTTCCCTCATTTTCACTGACCCTCTACTTTACCAAACATATGTTCTTTTCTAGGGACTGTTTTTTCCAATGATGTGTCCAAAGTAAGCAAGACAAAGTTTTGCCATCCTACTTCTTAGGAGCATACTGGTTTTATTTCTTCTAAGATTGATTTGTTCATCTTTCTGGTAGTGCATGAAATACATTCAATATTCTTTGCTAACACCACAATTCAACTGTGTCAATCCTTCTGTATTTTTTTTTTTTTTTGTCTAGCTTTCACCCGCATTTGAGGTGATTGAAAAGATTATGACTTGGGTCAGGTGGACCTTAGTCATCAAAGCGACATCTTTGCTTTTTAGAACTTTAAAGAGATCTGCAGCAGATTTTCCCAATGAAATACATTGTTTGATTTCTTGAGGGCTGCTCCCAGGGGCATTGATTGTTGCTCTAAGTAGAATGAAATCATCAACAAATTTCAATTTCTTTCCTCATTTATCATAATGTTGTTTATTGTTCTGGTTGTGAATATTTTTGTTTTCTTTATGTTCAGGTGTAATCCATACTGAAGGCTGTAGTCTTCAACCTTCATCGGTAAGTGCTTTGTCTTCATTTTCATCAAGCAAGGTTGTGTCTTCTGCACATGGCAGGTTGTTAATGAATGGTCCTCCAATCCTGATTCCACGTTCTTCATGTAGTCTGGCAACAGTCTAGATATGAGAAAATACACGAAAACGTCCCAAAAGGATCAGACTGCTTTTGAGACAGATCTCGGGAAACCTGATGAAAAATGTCTAAACTTTAGAAATTACAGTTTATTCCCACTCCCTCTGTTCTTGGAAAGGGGAGATTTCAATCAGACCATTTTGTCACATGGGTTTCCTTGCCCAAATCCCAAATTTCTGGTCTTGATGCCTGCATTTCAGGTCATCTTTCCATCAGATTCCTGGCTGTCTTCCTGCCAGAGGGTGATTGGAGTTACTTTCCCAAATTTCCACAGCCTTGGACTGTGGGGAGACCTGGCCTCACTTGGGCTGTAAGACCCACATACCCAATTTCAAAGGACACCTCATACAGGGAAGGTATGATTGCAACCTCAACTTGCAGTTTTTGATTTCCTCTCTTAGCATATTTCCCATAAAATTAGTCTACAGAGACCCATGGGCACAAATACACAAACATAGATTAACCCAAAATTCCCCAGAAGGAAGCCAAGGGATTGGGGCTAGAATGCCAAAGGAAGCCATGGTTTGCTCTGAGCAGTTGTGAAAAGAGAAAATAAAATACTGCTCCTTGTTCAAAAGAAACAATCTTTGATGGTTACGAGGGAGGGCAGGGGTGGGGGTGGAAAAACACAAAATAGACAATAGATAAGTGGTAACTTTGGTGAAGGGTAAGACAGTACACAATACTGGGGAAGCCAGCACAACTTATTCAGAGTAAGGTCATGGAAGCTCCATGGACAAATCTAAACTCCCTGAGGGACCAAATTGCTGGGCTGAGAGGGCTGTGGGGACCACGATCTCAGGAAACATCTAGCTCAATCAGCATAACATAGTTTATAAAGAAAGTGTTCTACATTCAACCTTGGTGAGTAGTGTCTGGGGTCTTAAAAGCCTGTGAGTGGACATCTAAGATACTCCACTGGTCTCACCACTTCAGGAGCAAGGGAAAAGGAAGAAAACTAAAGACACAAGGGAAAGATTAGTCCAAAGGACTAATAGTCCACAACTACCATGGCCTCCACCAGACTGAGTGCAGTACAACTGGATGGTGCCCAGCTACCACCACTGACTGCTCTGACAGGGATCACAGTAGAGGGTCCAGGACAGAGCTGGCGAAAAATGTAGGACAAAATTCTAACTCAAAAAAAGACCAGACTTACTGGCTTGACAGAGACTGGAGAAACCCCAAGAGTATTTGCCCCCGGACACCCTTTTAGCTCAGTAATGAAGTCAATCCAGAGGTTTACCTTTTAGCCAAAGATTAGACAGACCCATAGGACAAAACAAGACTAAAGGGGCACACCAGCCCAGGGGCAAAGAAAAAAAAGAAGAAAATACTTCTCCTTGTTCAATACTTGGAAAACGTGCACTTGGTAAACTGGCAAATTGGGCCACCACATTTTCTGGGCAGACATATCTGGCATTCCAGTGCTTTCTTCTCAATCTTCCTCAGTGTGCAGGTCTGAGACTGAGGGCAGGGATTAGGTATGATAATCTTCCCTGTTTTGGAGGCATGTTGTAGAGCACAAATTTGTTCTCTCAATCACCACATTTTCAAATGACTATAGAAGGTGTCAGGAAAAATTAGGTCAAAAATATTTCTGAAGTAAAGACTGGTCAAAGGGAAATAGCAGGAGTGCTTTATTTGCCTGTCTACTCCGATGGGCGCTACAGTTTGATTATGCAGTCAGATTCAGGACAAAACAAGGTGGGTGGCTGGCCAGCTTAAAGGGGAAAACACATGTAAGACAGGCTTTGGGGCATCATGTGAGCTATTTTCCGTAATCCTCCTTTCTGACAGATGCATACATTTGGGAAGAATTTGGGTCCCTCAAGGTAGATGGAATTAAAACCTCTCATGAGGAAAAATGATAAATGAGCAATGTCTATATAGTTCACGAGCTTTTCTAGAAAGAGTTGTTTAACAAAAACAACAGCCTGTGTTCCACATTAGATGACTGCATGGCTGCACGTGGGGTTTTCAGTGGGGCTTTACGATACAAGCTACCATCAAGGTCGCTCTTGTTTCAAATGTACCAGAGTTGAGCTGACAAGAACTGAAGCTCTGACAGTGGACACACCAGTGGAGGGATGGTTTGGGGCTGTCTTAGGCTGGGTTCTCTAGAGAAGCAAAATCAGTGAAGCGTGTAAATATATATAGAGAGAGAGATTTATATTCAGGAACTCGATCACACGGTTGTAGAGGTTAGAAAATCCCAAAATCTGTGCATCGGACTAGAGGCTTCTCCTGACTCACATAGCTGCAGGGACTGATGAACCCAAGATCAGCAGGTCAGAAATCAGGCCTCTGGCTCACAGGCTGTGGAAGCTGATGAATCTCAAGATCAGCAGGTAAGCTGCTAGTTCAAATCCCAAGAACTGGAGGTCAGATGAGCAGGAGCCAGATGCAGGATCCAGAGTGAGCAAAAGCTCGAGAGCTTTGTCAGAAAGTCCACCTATATTAGATGCAGACCACATCCTCAAGGAAACTCCCTTTAACTGACTGGCTGCTCATAACAGATCTCGTCATGGAAGTGATTACATCATTACATAGTACCAAACTACATCATAACTGCTAAACCACTGAGAATCACGGCCCAGCCAAGTTGACACACAACCTTAACCATCATAGGGGCTTAATTCCCACCCAACGCACTTCATGCACAGCCACCACCCCTCTGTTAGTGGAGGCTTGTGTGTTGCCATGATGCTCAACAAGCTTCAGTGGAGCTACCAGACTAAGACAGACTAGGAAGAAAGGCCTAGTAACCGATCATGGGGATGGCACAGGACCAGGCATAGTTCAGTTCCATTGTGCGTGGAGTTGCCATGAGTCAGCTAACTACAACAACAATCAGGATGTGGAGGAACTGAAGTTCTCATCCTCCTGTTGGGAATGTAAAATGGCACAATCATTCTGGAAACATCTTGCCAATCTCTTAAAAATGTAAACATACACCTACATATGATCCAGCCATCCCACTCCTAGGAGTTTACCAAGAGAAGAGAAAGCATATGCCCATACAAAGACTTGTACACTAATGTTCACAGTAGCTTTACCCATAATAGCTCATAATTGGAAACTGGTGAATAGACAAGTTACTGTATAGCCATACAATGGAGTGGAATTCAGCCAAAAAAAAAAAAAAAAAAAAGAACTATTGATACACACAACAACATGGGTGAATCTTAAAATAATTATTCTGAATGAAAGAAGACAGACAAAACAGAGTACATACTGTAGCATTTCATTTATATAAAATTCTAGAAAATGCAGACTAATCTATCATAACAGAAAGAAAGTATACCAGTGGTTGTCTGGGAAAATGGAGAGTGGCAAGGAAGGATTACCAAGAGGAACCAAGAAACTTTTGGGGATATGGATATGTTCATTATCTTGCCTGTCATGGTGATTTCACAGCTGTATACATATGGCAAAGGGAGCCCTGGTGGCACAGTGGTTAAGCACTCAGCTGCTAACCCAAAGGTCTGCTGTTCAAACTCCCCAGCCACTCCATGGGAGAAAGATGTGGCAGTCTGCTTCTGTAAAGATCTACAGCCTTGAAAACCCTACAGAGCAGTTCTACTCTGTCCTATAGGGTCGCCATGAGTCGGAATTGACTCAGTGGCAATGGGCTTCATTTTTCGGTTACATACAGCAAAACTTATCAGTTATATACTTTAAATGTATGCAGTTTATTGTATGTACCTTGTATGTCAACAAATCTGTTTTAAAAATCTAAATGTCCTTTATATTCTTCCTGTAACTGCCACCTGTTTACTCTTCAAGACTCACCTTTAGCATCTATTACCTTCCCTAGGAAGGCTTCTTGACCACCACTCCCTCTCCTCCCACATGTACACTCTGTTTCTGCCACCTCTGTGCTCACAAAGTCCCTACCTTTCCCTTTATCACAGCACCTATGACAGTGCTTTGTAATGGCTGATTGGCTTATGTTGTACTGAAGCGCAGGGGCTCCATCTTTCATATCTGTGTGCTTGGCACCTCCCATCATGCTCAGGGAGTGTTTCTCAAATGAATGAATGAATTAAAGAATCAAAAAATATTTAGTTGCACCTTTAAAACACTGGATACCAAAATAGGAACATAATATATGCTTAATATTCAATAAAGAATTGATGGATGGCTGTAAAGATGGATGCATGGATGGATGGATACATGGATTGATGGATAGATGGTCACATCTGAGCCTGCAGCAGCTAAGGCTATATTTCCCCATAACCTGGGGTTCACTTCTAAAATCTCCCCTCAACCCTTCCTCAGTAGTTATAATGTCCCCTGGTAGGTAGCTCAGACCTCCTGCTTCCTCCATACCAGCATCCACTAGGACCAGTCCACCCCAGTGCCCTGGTTTAATCCCTATTGTGACTTCAGGACCTTTTTCAAACCTTTCCAAATCAATATTTCACCTGGAGAATGTTCTACTTTTTCATGGTGCTGTGAGAGGAAAAATGGAATAATTTTTTTTCTAGTCTGATGCCTTCTTTTTTTTTCTAATAAACCCCAATTTTCCAAATTATAATTAAAAGGAAAATATTAGAGCACAAACAGCATTATGACATTGAATTACTGTATTTGGTGGACTTTCCTTTCTAAATCCACATCAATAGGCAATTTAACAATAGAAGAAATCTCAATGGGAGTTCAAGAGATGAAATTAACACAGTGCAAAGCTCTGGACTAAAATATTTCTTTGCCCATGTAATTGCTTGCAGCCACCCTTGTGTAAAAGCCCCCATCAGATTACAGGATTTGTTGTATGTAAATTGAAGACTAAATGGTTGGTAGCACCTTTCAGCTCTGCAATGCTGGAAATGAGTTTTTTAATAGGAAATTAGATTAGTAACATTTTAGTCAACAAAAATGTGGAAAAATTCTGCATAAAGATGAGAAAATTATTCATGCAAGGAGACTTTTAGAATCAAGAATGAACAATTGTTGAAATTTGTAAATGGTTATTCACAAAAGAATTTCTCTACACTTCTGGCCAAAGTCCAGGGCAGAAAAAAAGATTTTCTTCACACATTTATCACAAGATCCCACCACAATTAACGTTCTAGATAATGACAATACAGTCCTTTCCTCCACAACTTGCTACAGTTTGTGCACAACCTGGCAGTTTAATACAGCTGTAGGACAATGCCTGTGCCTCTTGCGTCCTAATCCATGGGCAAAGGTGCTTCCTAAGAACATGAACACATGGCCCCTGAAGGCTAGGGGCAGGGCCACAGGGCAGGAGGGGAAGTCTGGGTATTTGGCTTCTTTACTCCCGCAAATGGATTGGGCTGGGTTGTAGGAACCAGGGCTAAGTGGTCGTTTCCTGCTGCAATAGTCCAGGAGTCAAGGGGAATCAATATAGTCTCTCTCATCCCAGGAAAAATGATCCTTGGAGTCCAAATCAGAGTATGGAGTCAGTAAGGAGGAGAGGGCCTGGGCAGAGAGAGAGAATATTAATTAAAATCCAGATAGTGGAGACTTACTGTTCTCTAGAGAAACAGAACCAGTGAAATATATAGAAGATAGATAGACTGACAGATAGATAATAGATAGATAGATGGATGATTGATAGATGATTTAGATAGGTAGGTAGGTAGATAGGAGGGTGGGTGGGTGGGTGGGTGGATGGATGGATGGATAGATAGGTAGGTAGGTAGATAGGTAGGTAGATATTTACTTCAAGGAATTGGCAAACACAATTGTGGGGAGCCGGAGAGTTCAAAATCCGCAAGTCAGGCAGGGTGGAGCCTCCTGCAGGAGAATTCATGGAGAAGAGTGAAGAGTTAGTGAGTTCTGGCCAAATGTCTATTTATAGTCTGGAGACAGAATGCACCGTAGGGGAAACTCCCTTTCTGCTCTTAAGTCTTCAACTGATGATTGATTGAGGCCACCCAAATTATGAAGGTAATCTGCTTTACTTGAGCCCACTGATTTAATATCATGTATTTACTTTATAACAGCAGCTAGACTAGTGTTTGATCAAACAACTGGGTATCATCACCTAGCCATGTTAACACACATAAAATTAACCATCACAGAGGCCCTGGGTGCCATGCTAAGGAAGAGGAGGATTGGAGGCTTCATTTTTTCAGACAACACCTAGAAGGAGTCTTTGAGCAGGGGCAAATCTAGGTCTTCTGGAGTGTGAAACCCATACAATTAGGGGAGCACTCTTTAAGAAAAGAATAAAAAATTATGAATACACAATTAGGTACAAGGCCTGGGAAGGGGATTTGCAAGGAAGAGGCCATGGAACTCAAGCTTCATAAGCTACCCTTGAATTCTCCTGGGCCCACAAGACGTACTTACAAAGAGGGAGGGCACCTTTTATGGAGCCTGTGACCCATGATTGGGGAGAAAACTACACCACATGATTGCTCTTCTTCATCAAAGTTGAGTGATGTGCAGGGAGTAGGGGCCCTGGTATCTGGGGTTGTCAGGGTTCTTCAGAGAAACAGAACCAATAGGATACATACAGAGAAAGAGAGAGATTTATTTTAAGGAATTGGCTCAGGTGACTATGGGGGCTGGCAAGTCTGAAATTCATAGGACAGGCTAGTGGGTTGGAAATTCAGGTAGGATTTCTATCTCACAGTCTTGAGGCAGCATTCCTTCTTCTCCAGGAAGCGTTGGTTTTTTTCTTGTAAGGTCTTCAACTGACTGGATGAGGCCCACCCACGTCGCTCAGGGCAATCTCTCTTCCTTAAAGTCAACTGATTATAAATGTTAATTACATCTATAAAATGCCTTCACAGCAACATCTAGTCTAGTATTTGTCAAAACAACTGGGCACCATAGCCTAGCCAAGTTGATGCATAATATTAACCATCACATGAGGCAACATGTAACTGGCTGGAGGTTGTCTTGTTTACCCCTGTTCCACCATAAACAGGGAATGGTTGGTGTGTGAGTTGCTAATAGATACAGGTCTTCAGATACCTGAGCCAGTTCCCTCAAAAATGGTCATTCAGAAAACTGTTGTGAGGGAACAGGAAAACACAGAATTAGGTCGAATCAAGTGCCTAAGAGCCTGAGAAACGGGTCTTTGGACTCCTTCTACTTCAATTGTACAACTCTTTAGGGATAGTTCTGCCCTGCGTCCAATGTTGAAATGGCTGAAAGGGAGGGAGAGGTACCCAGTGAGACAGCTCACATGAGAGGGAATTTTAGCAGCCAGAGCTATTGATTAGATCATGCCAGCCCCTTTGTTTAGCTAGTTTTCAGACTGCACTGGCTAAGCATCTTAGTATGTCTCTGTTAGGAACATTGACTCTATATACAGCCACACTGTCTAGGTTCAAATCCTGTTTCTACCACTCACTAGTCCAAGGTCCACATCTTGACCTTGGAGTTCATTCAATTTAGCACTTTACTAGATATGATCTTCTATATTTTTGGACAAAAAAAAATACCTCTTTGTGCTCAGTTTTCATACCTATAAAATAGGAATTATAATAGTATCTGTCTCATAGGATTGTTGTACATATTAATGTACATAAAGCTCTTAGAACAGCATAGCAATAAATATAAACTATTATTATTATTGTTTCTTTTTAAATGACAATTATGTAGACCAACAGATTTCAAACTAGGTGTAACTAAGCATCAACTGGGGATATGTTTTTAAGCAAACTTTTTATTGAAGTATAATGTACATATAGAAAATTGCACAAATCATAGCTCTACAGCTTAATATATCTTCCAAAGTAACTACCTCTCAGACCAAAAATAGAATATGGCCACAACCTGAAGTGCTTGTATAAATGCAAATTCTAGAGTCTCTAGCCAGAATTTCTGAAAACGAAGAATAGGGTTAGATTTCCCAGCCTCCCTAACATAATAACCTGCTCAGTATCAGACACGTATAGGAGAAGCACTCAAAAATATAGATTTGTATATTATTCAGGTAGTATTTATTTATCTAATTGAATTGAATAAAGTTTGAAGTACCTAATCACATCAGATTTCAGCCATAGAAGAGACTCGTTAAAAGAGTTCTTATTTTATTTAACTCTTGCTCCCTAACAAATTACCCCCAAAAGCTCTATGGCTTAAAACAACGATATTAATTATCCCACACTTCTTGTGAGTCAGGAATCTAGGTGTGACTCAGCTGGGTTCTCTGTTCTTCCAGGGTCTCTCACAGGTTACAATCAAGCTGTCAGCTGAGGCAGCAGTTTCACCTGAGGGCTCAACTGGGGAAGGATCGTCTGCTTGTTGGTAGCGGTAAGTTCCTCATGTGCTGGACTGACGATGCCCTTAGTCCCTTACCACGTGGGCATCTCTATGGGGCAGTTTCCTTTATCACAGTGAGCAAGCAAGAAGAGCCAAACAGAGAGAGAGTGTAGGCAAGAGAAAGAGTACGAGCAAGATGTAAGTCACAGTCTGTTATAAACTAATAGTGGAAGAGACAGACCATCACTTTTGCTGTTCTCTGTTCATTAGAAACAGATCACTAGGTCCAGCCCCCAGATAAAAGGAAAGGAGTGAATATTAGGAGGTGGGGATCATGAGAAGCCATTTTAGAAGTGGCCTTGCATAGGTCTTTTTCCTAAGTTGCACACTTCTTCCCTTCTGAACCGCAGCTTAGAAGAGAGGAGTGAGTCCTGGAACTCAGAGGCTGCTCCAGTGTCGGTGGTTTCTCTCATGGCTCGGCCCTCACACTCAGCACACCAGTTGGCCTGGTGTGATGGAAAGAACACAGGCTTGGCTTTGAACCTGGGCTGCCAGGAACTGCCTGTATGTGTTGGGCATGTTACTTAATGAGTCTTCCTCTGCAACATGAAGATAAGATATGTCTTGCAGGGACTGTGAGGAGGATGTAAGATGGAATTTATATAATGCCTAACCAATAATTGGTGCTCAGTCAATTTTATTTCCCTTCCCCCATGTTTTGAGGTATTTGCTATCCCTCTGAGAGAAAGCACCAACATCCTGCCTCTTCCCTAAATGTTATTACTTCTCCAGGCCCCATAGCCCCTTAGGCTTTTCTCTTTGGTTGCCATCTCTGATCTCTCCCTCACCTCAGAATCCATACCACTGACTACCTGTTCCACACATCGCAACCTTGGAGTTCATTCAATTTAACACTTGACTAGATACGGCCTTTTATTTTTGGCTAATTGTTTCCTCTAAACAGTCTCCTCTAAACAGTTGACAGTTTGAAGGTAGGGGCTGTGCCCTACATGTGGGGTTATATATATATATACATATATATATATATATATATATATATATATATATGGCATAGTGTTCATACTATGTGCTCAACACTTGCTGAATTGGTTTCCACTAGTTCTTATCTTCCAATCAGAATGGAATTGATTCTATCGTTTTGCCTTTCTGCACTTTGCTGGGCAGGGAATTACACAATCAACAAGCTGACAGGTTCACAAAGAGTCTGGGCTTGCTTGTTTTAAATCAGTCAGTGAAGCCACCATGAGCAAAGCTGTGCGGGGGAGACAGAGAAACACAACATACGGTCTCTGCCCCCCGGAAACTGACAGATGAGAGGCAATAAGACATAAGCAGGCAAACAAGTTACCAATAATAAAACATTAAACGTGAGAAGTGCTCCATGGATAGAATACGTCATCAAAGAGCTCGGTGCGGAAAGAAATCATGAGGCTGGAGTGGCCAGGGAGAGTTTTATAGTAACGAGAAGCAGTCGAGTTGGGCTTAGAGGGTTGAGTAGGATTCAAGGCCAGCAGAATGGCTGGTGGTGTGAGTGGGGGGAGGAGGGAGACCTTTCTGGCTAGAGTAATATCCTGTGCCCAAGGGTCAAGCAGGATGTGTTCTGATACAATGGAAAGTTTGGGGATGGGGCACAATGGGAGAAAAGATTAGAGAGGTAAGTCTAGGTCCTAGAGGGCCTCTAAGCGAGCTAAGGAAGTTGGACATTTTGTTATAGACTATCAGGCCTTGTTGGATTTTTGAGCTGCAGAATGACTTGATAAAAGTTAGTGCTAAGGAAGGATGTAGCTGGTACTAAACAGTGTAGAAAGTTAGCCCTTGGCCGCAGTTTTGTGGCCTGGCCCTGACTGCTATGGAACTATTCAGGATCAGAATTGCTTTTGTTCCTCAGGCCTCAGGTGTCTAACTGCACATGGACAATTCATCACTCACACTTGGGCATCATTTCTACATGCTGGCCTGGCTTCCATGGAAGGAACTCTTCCTGTTGAAGAAAACACACATACAAAACAAAAACAAAAGCAAAATAAAAGTCATTTGAGAATTCTTGCAACATCTGTGCAAGCTGGGTAATGGACAAATATTCTCCTACCTGGGACCATATCCTCACTAAGCTGCAGAATCATGAAAATTACAAAACGAATAGACTTAATAGGTATTTTTAGTGTGTCCCCCCAGACAGAATCCGATTGCTCCCCACAGGATAGAATTAAATTACTCTAAAGCACAACTACTTCCCAAGAAAGCAGACAATCTTAATAATTTAAGGAACTTAAGGAGAATAATAAGTTTAAAAAACAAATTATGATTTTGAAATTATTTATGCAACTACCATAGAAGCACGTTGGGATATTCCCTTGGAAGCATAACAAATCTAAAAAGGAGATAAAGTAAAGATCCTAAATGCATGAACCTAACCTTCCAGAAGCAATGGTGTCATCAGTCATCGGCCGGCCTGGCAAGGTGAGCAGACTCTCTTGAGAACAGGGGTGATGGTCTCTCCTCATGGAAGTAAGAGTTTAATCCATAATACTGGAAAGATTGTCAGATCTGGGATCCCAGCTGGGTGCAGGAGGGTCTGACTGAGCGTGTGATGGATTGGAAACCAAAGCTTCCAACAGTCCATTTACATAAATGGACTTCAGCTGGAGGAGAAGGCGGGGCCAGGGATGGGGACTGAAAAACACAGGGCCTGCCCATCTAGGATATTAGTTTTCTGAGCATTCCTGTAAGCTTCCTTCTAAGCTCTGTGGACAGAAGGGAGCTGCCAGGAAAAACAGAAGGAGATATTTCCACAAATGAATCTGTGAAGAACAACAACTAACATGATTTTGGGCATTCATGTTCTAAGCATGGAACTAGCAGTGGCATTATCAGTTAATCCTCTTGACAACTCTTTGAGGTATGCACTATTACTATTCCCACTTCACAGATGAGAGTACTGACCTATCTAAGGTTACCCAGTGTCATGGATTGAATTACATCCCCCCAAAAATGTGTGTATCAGTTTGTCTGGGCCATCATTCCCAGTACTGTGTGTTTGTCCTCCATTTTGTAATTGTAATTTTATGTTAAAGAGGATTAGAGTGGGATTGTAACATCTTTACTAAGGTCACATCTCTGATCCAATGTAAAGGGAGTTTCCCTGGGATGTGGCCTGTACCACCTTTCCTTTTATCTTACAGGAAAGGGAAGCAAGCAGAGAGTTGGGGACCTCATACCACCAAGAAACCAGTGCCAGGAGCAGAGTGCATCCTTTGGACCCAAGGCTCCTGTGCAGAGAAGCTCCTAGTCCAGGGGAAGATTGATGAGGAGGAGGACTTTTTCCAGAGCAAACAGAGAGAGAAAGCCTTCCCCTGGAACTGATGCCCTGAATTTGGACTTCTAGCCTACTACACTGTGAGAGAATAAATTTCTCTTTGTTGAAGCCATCCACTTGTGGTGTTTCTGTTATAGCAGCACTAGATGACTAAGACACCCAGTGAGTAAGTGGCAAAGCTGGAACTGAAGCCCAGGTCAATTGACTCCAGAGCTCATCCTCCTCAACATTGCACTAAATGGTGTGATGAGCAAGGCTAGGGACAAACACTACCCAGAGTGGGAGAGGTGGGATGGAAGCAGTGTGCCCCAGTTGTGCAAGGAGGGCTCCAGAAAAGCAGGGCCTCCGGCACAGGCATCAGTGAATTGGCAGAAGGCACCAACAGCAGACTGGAGAAAGGCGGGCCAGAGTAAAGACCATGAGAGAACTGAGGGGTCCCAAAATATTGGGGGTGGGATTCTTCAACATGGGGATGGCAGTAGAAGAGATTGTGCAGGAAAAGGATACAGTGAGAAGAGAAGACGGCCCAAGACAGAAGCCATCTCTGCAGACACCAACATTTCAGGGATGAACCAAAGGAGGGGATCTCAAAACTGAAACCAAGAAGCAGACAGCCAATGTTCTGTCAGCCCAGATTTATTAAAATTTGTTTTATTTCATTAAGTATATTCTTCAAATACAGCCATTTGAGAGTCTGGGAGTATTTGCCTTAGATTTGTCTACTTCATACTCAAACTAACATTGCTTTTCTTGTAAATTACTCTCCCTGACTTTTACTGATTACAGAAACATTGCACGTTAGCTTTAAGTGCAAAAGAAAAATTAGAAAGATAGTGCAGGAAAAAAAATCCCTTTAAATAAAGTTTCATGCAAAGCATTCATTCAATGAACGTTTATTGAGTATCTACTATGAGAAAAAAAGTCAGGAGGAGCCAGGTTAATTTTATGGTCAATTAATTTCACCAAGTTAACCTATCAGAAGTGATGGATGTAGTGCCCCTCAGTGCCATCTGGGACAAGAGAGTGTGATCCAAGCCTGGGATAGAGGAGAGAGACCACTCAGCTGTTTGGTCCAACCAAAAGATAGTGAAACATGGGTCACCAGAGAAGGACTTGCTTAGGGTAGCAGCGAAGCCAGAGCTAGAAATAAGCCTATGACACAGCACTGGGATTCAACTAATCCTTGAGGCTAACTGAGTGAAAATCATGATTAATATGGAGTAGCCCAGCATCAGAACTGTGTCTCAGAGATAGCTTGAGAGCAAGGACACAAGGCATACTAATGGAATATCAGAGGTCTCCAACCATTTTTGAAACAATGTCCCAAAATCCCATCTAGATTTAAATGGACCCCAGTCCTACGGCATGTGGATGTATCACTGTTTTAGGGGTTGCAGTGTCCCTTTGGGAATATCACCTTCAGTCTCACTAAAATAGGATTTAGCATGTGTGTCTTGGTAGCGCACTAGTTAAAGCACTCAACTGCTAACTAAAAGGTTGGCGGTTTGAACCCACCAGCTCTTCTGTGGGAGAAAGATGCAGTAGTTTGCTTTTGTGAAGATTTACAGCCTTGGAAACCCTATGGGGTAGTTCTACTCTGTCCTATAGGGTTGCTATGAGTCAAGATCAACTCAATGGCAGTAGGTTTGGTTTTTGGTTTCATTCCTTAAAATACTAGTATCTATATCTATCTATCTATTTATCTGTCTATCTATCTATCTAGCATCTATCTATCTACAGATACATCTCTCTATAGATAGCTCTCTCTCTCTCTCTCTATATATATATATATATATATATATACTTTTTTTTTTTTTGGCCAGGCGATGATCCTATTTTCACAGGAAGATCATACAACAGTGAAGAAAATGGGCAAAAAAGAAGATGGATGATGATTAAGTCAGACTGAAGAAGGAGACAGCATCTGAAAGGAAGCAAGAACAATAAAAGATCCATTAAAGTTACACTGTGGCAATGATCAGAAGGTACATTCTGGCAACAGACACTCCTTAATGTAGAGATTTCGTTAAAGTAGACTATTCACCATGCTGGCCACTTTAGGCCTTTTTTCTCCTTTGTAAGAGACTTTTAATCAAAGGGTGAGTAGCGTTTCCTATCCTTCCAGGGTAATCAATACTCCCACCAGAGCCAGGAAGAGGCCATCTGACAAAGCCAGCATTGTTGCCAGTCTGCTCCAGGACTCAAAGAAAAGTTGGCAGTCCTGAGCAGAATGTGAATCTTTGACGATCTCCTAACGGCCAACCTTATTAAATAGTAATCATTTGGCTCTGAGCTCTTCAGGTACTTGTCATCTCAGAGTTCAAAGGGCTGTGTAAATCCTGTGCTCCCATTTTTGTCTCATCTCCTTTATCCTCCCAAAGATGAGCCAGAAAACTTCCAGCCTGCTATGTGAGTTCTCTATCTTAGGCTCACCCTCTATTTGAGCTCTTGTGCAAATTGCGAACACATTCTGGAAAAGTTGTGATTTGGCCCAGTGTTATTCCTGAGAGGAGGGAGATCCCGGGGTGGTTTGTGCCGTGCAGAGCACATCTGTATTCCACAGGAAGCTCTGAGACTCTTCCTCACTAAAGCCCCACCATCCTTCCTGGAGATCAATCAGGAGCCACTGTGAGAGCTTTAGAAGAGGAGATAAAACCCAAGAAGAGTCTTTATTTTTGGTATTCATAAAAGTTGAGCTTTTAAGCAGTTCTTTTTCTTTAAACTTAAAAATCTTTTGACAAAGGCCAATCAGAAAACATCAGGCCCAGAGTTCATCTTAAAAAGAGCTTTTACATGTCTTAGTCACTGAAATCAGTGGCTAAGAAAAGGAATGAGCAAGACATAACGCTTTTGTTTCCTAACCAGTTTGAAGGGCTAGACAACTTGAGTTCCTTTCTATTGCATCAATTTTTTTTAAAGGAAAAAAAAGTAAACCCCTCAAAAACCTCTCACACACATGTTCAATGACAGTTTCTCTATTACCTTCTCTAGTTTAAATCACTGATCAATACTAATGAATTCCCACTGAATAAGACTATTTGGAGAACAGTCAAAATAATTTTGATCCATTATACTTTTCCACAGAACATGGAATGGCTACTAGTTACAAAGAAACAGTTATTCCCAGACGGAAGTCAATCTACACTTGAAAGGACTTTAAATTGGCAATAAATTGGGTGGGGACAATGAGGGGAGTTGTTTCAGGTAGAGAGTAGATAAAGTTGAAATCATAGTATTCCAGTATTCCCTATGTCGTTATCACCCATTCCCAACTATGTTCTAAAATGTGTAGACCAGTTGAGAAGGTGTCCTGCCCAAGAGGGAGTGGTTATATCACCACAAGGTCTATTGGGTGATAGACTGAATGCAGATGGCTCAGGGAATTGCCATTAATATATCATGAATGGAAAGTCAACCCACAACTTGGCAACCACAAAGGTAAGGCACTAGGATCTTCTACTAAAGTGAGTAGAATTAACTGAGGGTCCCAGCTACTTCCCTCTGAAATCTATCTCTGTCTTTGTGCCGAGGCCATGCTTTCTATGCACTTCTCCCAGCCTATGACACAGTGAAGCAGGGATGCTAATGAGTTACGGGGCTCCACTGAGGGGTGACGTTGGCTCAAGGACTTCCTGTTGGCCTTGCCAAACTTGTCAAACTTCAGTGTAGTCTATGACCTTCTTTCCTTCGCTCTCTTCTCCACAGCAGTCAGAACTGCTTCACAGTTGAATGGCTCTTCTGGGCTCTTTTGGTTTCTTCCTCATTATCCCTCACCAGTGTTTCCCTCAATTAACCTGTTGCATATTAGTTACCTAGTGCTGTGTAACAAAACAAAACAAAACAAAAAACCCACAAGTGAGTGGACTTAAAGAACAGGAATCTGTTGTTGCGTAGTTTTGAAGGCTAGAAGTCCAAATCAGGGCATTGGCTATAAAAAGAGAGTCCTTGTTTGCTGGTGGCCCCAGAAGTTCCTTGGAGCTCCTTGGCATTCCTTGGCATTCCTTGGTGTCTGTCTTTCCCCCATGTGTGGCTATATCTATTCTGCTCTTTTTATAAGATACTTCCGAGCAATTAGGTTTAGGACCCACCCTACTCTGGTATGGCCTCATTAACATAACCCCTATTTCCAAACAGGGTCAGCTTTATAGGTACAGGGGCTAGGATTTCAACACGTATTTGGAGGGGCACACAATTCAATCCATAACAAATATCCAATCTCATCTTGGTGTTGGCTTCTCAGAAGACCTAGAAAAGCACACAAGGTATGTCACTGAGAGAGGATCATATCGATGGACCCAAGACTAAGTGCTTATATGTCACCTCCACCATAGGTAATTCATTACATCTCAAGATAAATCAAACTGCTCTTCAAGAAATTCGGTTGCATTTCCCCAGGTTTCTGCAATTACTGATACTGCCATTGCCTCCCATCTGTGAGGTAATTTTCCCATCCATCCTACCTGTATATGGTTAATCTTCCTGAAATGTTGCTCTCATCCTTTCTCTCCCCTGCTTGGGTCTCTTCTCTGGACAGCTTCCCCAGGCATCCTCAAATCAGTCTACTAGGGGCAAGAAAGGTTCCAGCATTCCCTATAACAAGAGTCAAAAGCGAACGCAGTGTCCTGTTATGAGCACCATGTCTCCCCAGGGACTTCCTCCCCAGGAACTTCCTTCCTTCAGTGGGGTTAAGAGGAGGCCATCAAGTTTATAGTATGATGTAGCTTTCCCTGACTTCTTCTCCTTCAATAACAGCGGCCAAGAGGGAACCATAGACTCTCTCCTCTCACAATTTTATATCTCGCTTTCTTTCGTTGGGAATTATATTGTTATTATCTTTTTATGTTTGTGAAAATTATTTATAGGTGTTAATTTTAATAACTGGTTAACATATCATAAGTTTACTTAGCCATTCCCCTATTGTTGGGTGTTTAGGTCCAATTTTTCTGTTATAAACAACTTTTTTATAAACAGCATTAGGCATATATCTCTGCTTTTGGGGTTGTTTCACTAGCTAGAATGTAGAAAGTAAAACCTTGGGGTTGCAGGGTGTGAAGATTTTTAGATTCTTGATATATTGACAAATCCTTGTCAGGTTTTTAGAATCCTTCAGGTCTCAGCTCAATGTCCCTCCTCCCAAACTTTCACTGCCCCTCATCTTAATTGTGTCCCCATCTCCTGGAGCTCTGGCACACTCTCTCACTTTATATCCCCTAATTCTGTTTTATTTTTCTCCATGCGAAGTGGTTAAGAGCTCAGCTGCTAACCAAAAGGTCGGCCATTTGAATCCACCAGACACTCCTTAGAAACCTTATGGGGCAGTTCTACTCTGTCATATAGGGTCACTATGAGTTGGAATCAACTTGATGGCATACAACAACGATTCCTGTTATCCTCTCGTAACAACTTTGTTTTGAGAATCCCTATCACAATTTACAGTACTACATCTATTAGTATGTTTATTTAATTAATGTTTGCCTCTGCCTTTGGACTGTAGTTTTTGTAAGGACATCAAGGACTCTTTAGTTCACCACTGAATGCCAGTGACTAACACATTGTCTGGGATATAGTGGGCCAGGAATGAATGAATGAGTGAGTGAGTGAATAAATATGTCTATCATCAAGACACAAACACACAAGGTACAAAGCAGGTTGGGAAGTTTTGGATGAGATGAAAGAAATTATAGCACCCTGTCCCTAGGCAAAGGGGCCCATGGAGGTCCTTGCACACCCACTGCCTCCCTGAGAAGCAGCAATGGTTAGAACTGAAGATCTACCTTCTTCTGAGAGGCCACCAGAACTTAATCTATCTTTCCGTTTTTACTTCAGACATCAGAAGAAGCCCCAGACCTCCAGGTCACCTCTCATTAGTTGGTCTCATCCTGAAAGGCTTTGTACATCCCCTACCCTCTTCTTGCTCTAATTGATACCTGAAGCCTTCCTTGTGGTGGCTGCTCTTCTCTCACATGGTGTATATTTTGGATTTGGAAATGGGATAGGTATCTTTCTTACTCCTTATTGACACTTCTAGGTCATTATTCTACCCTTCTTGCTAAATCCCCACCCTCCTCCTTTGAAGCTCATTGATTAGACTATAATATATGTTATCACTCTTTGTTGCAGTCATCTATAGATCTTCATTCTGTGAAGATTTCAGCACCTGAATCCCTATCTTGCAACCATATTTGTTATTGTTGCTGATTTCAACATCCATGAAAAAGATCCTCCTAATATCCTGGTATCTCAGTAGGGTGACCCCCTCACCTCCATTGATCCTGTCTCTTCCACCTCACTTCCACTCCCCTCTCCCACAGGCATACCTGCCAATATCACACCTATCAGTATTCCCTTCATAAACACTACTTAGAGCACTTCACTCCACTCTCTGATAATTTTAATATCTCAACTCCCACCAGGGTCTCCAATCCATTAAGCCAACATTGTATTATCTACTTATCTGGCTTTGTACTCACTTTTCTCTTTATCCGCTTAGATCATCATTGTTGTAACCTCTTTTGTTTCTCTCTTCCTTAGCCATGCTCATCTGACAAAATACTAAGCCTGGCCTCCTTACTATTCCTTGAACATACCTGGCACACTCCTGCCTCAGACTTTTGCACTTGATATTCCTTCTGTTGGGCATGCCCTTCCTTCACATAGTCACATGGCTCCTTCACTTCCTTCCTGTCTCTGCTCAACTGTGACCTCTGTGCCCCCTACTAAAAATAGCAGCACCCTTGCTCTCTCACTTTATATCCCCTAATTCTGTTTTATTTTTCTCCATGCCAAGTATGACTCTCTGAATACTACATGGCTATTTATTGTTTCCCTATTATAATGTTATTCACTGGTGTATTCCCAGCACCTAGAATAGCACTTGGCACACAGTGGGTGCTATGAATGAATGAATGAATATGTATGAGATAATTATTTTTCCTAAACTGACTCTGAATTCTACAGTATAAATTTCAGGCCATATAAAGTGTCATCTTCTTTAAAAATCAATATTGGTCTCTTCATGGCCTGACAATTACCTTGAACAAATCACACAAATAGGATATCTATGATTTTCAATTAATCCAGTGGGAGCACCTAAAAGGACTTAAGATACACTGCCGAAGATACTAGCATAGTGTCTGAAGTAACCAATCAGAGATTTGAAGTCCCTGATGAACCATCCGCTAATGAATGGAGAGAACATTTCCTGGCTTACGGGAAGGAGAGCTGGAGCCAAGGGAAGCGCCTTGTTCAGCTGGATTAGTTATTGGAAACTCATTTCCTTAGGCCAGCCAGTTCCTCTAGACACTGAGAGTCTGTGGCTGTCTCCCCTCCCCTCTAGGGGTGTGGAATAGGCCTGGAGCAGGGGGAGTATCAGCTACTGGCTCCTGCCTCTCAACCCATGAACAGTCCATTTATGGGAGCAATGATGGAGAAGAACCTTTGCTAGCAGAGGGTGGGCACAAACGCTCCTGGCCAAAGCACTTGAGTGAACCTCCAAAAGTTCCCAGGAGCGAATACTCAGTCCTAGTGAGCTGCCCAAGTTGTGTGATGGTCTGAAACTGGACCAGAAAAGCAGACTCAGCCACTGCCAATGTTTCTCTCTGAGAAATTGTTAACTGTGTTTGATTAGGATCTTGAGTGAAATAAGCTACTCGTTTCATTGGGAATGTCTCAGAGCTAAAAGTTTCTTTCTGTGCATAATTAATATTCTACCTCTTTGAAGATAAATTTTATCTATCCAGCTCTGAAAATGGATCATTTCCCCTTGGCTATGACTATGTCATCTCCTTATTAAAAATAAAATAAAACACAGAGAAAAATGATATGTAAAGAAAAAGAAATGCTTGCTACAAATGATTTATATTTTTATTCCCAGCATGCAAAGCTTAAGAATGCTTTTAATGCATGTCCAGCTTGAAACCTCCTGCAAATGTCTTACAAAATTTTATAACAGGCTTTTCCCATCTGTGCTGAAAGCAGCTGATGATTTAATGCAAATTGTTATTGTTTCACCATCTCCTAGCGATCTTTTCTATTTTAGGTTAGCATTCGGGGTCTCTTTTGCATCTGCTTCAGAAATTCGGCTGCTAGGAACTAGCCTTTTGTCGTGGTCTCTCTGTGTTCTACTGCATCCTGCTTTTTTCATGTTTCAGATCCTACTTGGTTTTCATTTTCGCTGTCTTCAATCTCATATGACTCTTTTTTTCTCAAAATTAAAACTTGGCTTAGAAATGAACACCTTCTGGGCTGAGAGTCTACAACAGTGAATGAACCAAAGAGGGCAGAGCATGGAACAGTAGGTACCACCATGGGACCTGGGTGGAGTCTGCAGATCCATAGGGACAGCTGGCATTGACCATTTCAGTAGACAATTAAAATTTAAATTTATGACACACCATGCCTGAAGTATGAATAAACCATGATCTGTATATATAGTTTATATATTACAAATTATATGCTGTTGTTGTTGCTGGCGCCATCGAGTCAATTCCAACTCATAGTGACCCTATGCACAAAGGAATGAAACACTGCCCGGTCCTGCACCATCCTCAAAATCGTTGTTATGCTTGAGCCCATTGTTGTAGCCACTGTGTCAATCCATCTTATTGAAGGTCTTCCTCTTTTTTGCTGAATATATTTATATATTAATTCTATAAATTTCAAGCATGTATACATAGTATTGTGATTAATAAAATTCATTTTAAAGGGCATTATTAATTTCGTAATAACTATACATTATGTTGTGCTTATTTTTCCCAATCAATAAAAAGTACAATTACCGTCAATAAAAAGTACAATGATTAAGCACTGGGCTGCTAACCCAAAGATCGGGGGTTTGAACCCATCAGCTGCTCCTCGGGAGAAAGATGTGGTAGCCACCTTCTGTAAAGATTTACAGTCTTGGAAACTCTATGGGGTAGTTCTACTCTGTCCTATACAGTCGATATGTGTTGGAATCGACATGATGACAATAGATTTTTAAGGCATTGGTAGTTCAGTGGTGGTGGAATTCTTGCCTTCCATGTGGGAGACGAGAGTTTGATTCCCGGCCAATGAACCTTAAGCACAGCCACCACCCATCTGTCAGTGGAGGCTTGAGGGTTGCTATGATGCTGGACAGACTTCAACAGAGCTTCAAGACTAAGACGGACTAGGAAGAAAGGCCTGGTGATCTACTTCCAAAAATCAGCCTATGAAAACCCTGGTTGCAGTTAGGACAATGGGTTTTGCATTCTGACTAAGCCACTCACCAACTGCATCACTGGCATGTCACAAGCTCTGTGAGTCTCAGTGTCCTCTTGTGTCAAATTTGGACTAACACTTCTCTAACCTGCATCGCAGGGTTTTGAGACTCAAACAGAAAAGATGGGAATGTTTTCCAAAAATGCTATACAGATGAATCAACCAAATAAAGTGGGAAGCCAGAGGCAGCTTGCCGACTGTAACCACTGGTCTGTTTTAGTGGGAATGCTTTGGTTGCTTGGACCAGAGGGGGAGCTCTTGGGCTCAGACGGAAGTCAAGCCAAGCAGATAAAATTAAGGCGAGTTTGGAAATGGAGTTGCAAGTCAAGGCATGTGTAGGACAAACTCACTCTGAGGCGTCACAAGACAAGTTCAAAGTTTGCCTTATTCCCAAATACCTCGCATTTGTTGGTGACCCCTAATCTGACCCAGCTCTGGGTTGTCAGGCTAATGTTTTCACTCATTTCATCCCAACATAAACAGCTGTGATAAGTATGTTGCCACTGACAACTAAAACCGAATAAAAGCAAGTCAGATATGAACTGAACCCTGAAACCAGCTCATTAACCAAGGTCATGATTGGTTTAGAAATTTGCTTTGTTTTCCTTCCTGTCATATGCCAGCAATATATAGCACTTTTCTCCCCCGTTGTTTGCAACAGGCTGGGACTGGAGCCATGTGAAACTGTTTTTAATGGCAAAACTTTCAAAGTTGTACTTAAAATATTTGCATCATAAAAATCCCTCATGGAAGCCAAACTTCAGTTTCAGAAGGAAGCTTCCACCAAGCAGCAAAACTTGCCTTCAGAGAAAGAAGAAAGTCTCCTGCAAACATCACCATATTCCAGCTGACTTCTGGGGAGGAGAATCAGATCCTTCCTGAGGCATCTACCACGTCTATGAACAAACTCCAAATGTCTTTTCTAAGCCAACAGCAGTGTGAGGTGACTCAGCAGTCAGTTCAGCAATTTGGAAAATGGGTGTTCTTCACACCTTTAATTGATCCTGTGAGCAGATAAGCGCTAAGCATGAAAGATGAGTAATTGTTCAACTTCACTGTGGGACAACTTAGTCCATTGTTGCTAGAATTTTTCTCCTCTGTCCTGTATTAAATAGACCCATCTGGAGAGTGACAGAGACTAATGCAGACATAACTTGCTTAAAAAAAATTTAAAAATCAGAAAATAAAAACTGATCCCTTAAATCTGAACTCAGAGAAGAAAAGAACTTGTGAGGAGAGGTGATTATTCTAACAAAGGATTCTTGACCTGACAGGAGCCATAATGGGAGTCTTTAGAAGTAAAATCTCTTACTATGTGCTTAATGTAAAGAAATGTAACTTATGGACAAAGGACACACACAGATTTTTACTTTGCTGAATAGGATATGAAAGCTAAGGACAAGACGCCTGTGGCAAAGATGTTGAAGGAAGAAGAGGTGAGATGAGTGCGGGCTGGCCTGAAAGATGATGAATTTTGGAGGGAAGAACACATCTAACGGGAAAATAATTTTCTGTGATGTGGTGTGCAATGACACTCTATTTTCCTCATGAGCTCTAAAGTAAAATGTCATTTTATTGTTTAAAAAAAAAAACTTATATTCAGAATTACCACCCTAATCCCTCACACATTAAAAAAAGTCAATTTAATTCAACCAGCTTTTGTGATCTAATCATTACTCAGAGCTGAAGATGGTTTCCATTAAAGCATCTCCGTCACTCTCACTTTCTGACCTGTGAATGTTCTTATTAGCTGCCTTATTAAGATGATATCCTGTCTCTGAAGTAAGAAGATTATCTCCCTATCTGACACATCATTGTAGTAATCTTTGTTTTAAAAAAGAAAAAATTTAAACCTGATTTTTAAATAGATACTTACATTTATGCCACACTATGCTACCCAAAGGAAAATATTCATAATGTAATGTGCTTAGAGGTGGTTAGTTGAACTTTAGTGGTTTACTCTCCCATGACTAACAAAGTCAGAAGCAAAGAACTATATGCTTAATAATAGGCTGATTTCATCTGGGGGAATACCAGAGCTTTAAGGATTTATAAATAGCAGCAAAAATGGGCTCAAAGATACCAACAATCATGAAGATGGTACAATACCAGGCAATGTTTTGTTTTGTTACACACAAGGTCGCCATGCATTGGAGAAGACATGATAGCCACTAACAACACAGGACATATATAGAATTTCATAGGAAATATATAGAATTGCATACGCATAAACTACACATACCTGTAACATGTATATGCAAACGTGCACTTTCTCATAAAAAATATTGGAGGAAGAGAAACAGCCTTGGAAGTAACCGTGGGTAAATTAAGAACAATGATCTGGGCAGGACTGGACAGCATTAGACTCAAGAAGCCGGACTGACTCCTAGTTTCTTACCTTTCAAAGCCTTGTTTTCAGACTCATCATGGAGGACGATCATGGAAAACACTGATGTCAAAGTTGTCTGTTTTCATGTTTTCTTCCCCATTTCAAAATGGGTCTAAAATAAAGCCAACTGTCCCATTCAACAAAACAGAAAATTCATTTGGTGTACTGTCTCTGGTTTGGTATATCTGACTTCCTTGGCAGAAAGTCTGAGAAGCCCAGGTACCACTCACCTTCCTGTTGATGGACAGCCCTGCCCATTGTGGAATGCTTGGACCTCTGAGCTCCTTTGGCCTAACTGACCACAGGGAGCGGAGGTGTTGGTGGTGTCTAAATGACATAGATAAGGAGAAGTATTAATGGATAAAAACCAGTTGCCACGGAGTCAAATTCAACTCATGGCAACCCATGTGTGTCATAACACTGGTCAGGTTCTTATTTCCCAACTTACAAAGTAAGGCTTTGCTATTTCTTTTAGATGGACACTCATTACTATTTGCACAGTGTTTTAGAACTGTGTTGCGTAAGGTTTTCAATGACTGATTTTTTTTTCAGAATTAGATCACAAGGCCATTCTTTCTAGGCGTCTTTGGTGGATGCCAACCGCCGATCCTCTCTTGGTTAGCAGGAGAGCATGCTACCTGTTTGCATCACCCAGAAACTCCCTAACAGTAAGAGTGGTGATAACTTCATAGTCTTTTTCAAGGGACAGTTGAGTTACTCCTTTCCATCCTCATCTAAGTATGTGCTCCCTTTCATGGATGTGAGGTTTCTCTCTGGGGGTTCAAAGCATAGAAAACGGCAAGTCTTGATAGTGCCCGGTCTGGCTTTTCCTCTAGACACGCTCTTCCCATCATACCCTTGAAGGCCTCAGGAAGTGTTTGGGAGCCAGAAGGGCAGTTCACTGAGACGAGATTGCTTCTTTGTGGAGCATATTTTCTCTTTTGTCTATATCTATTCCTACTTCTCTTCTCAGTAACCCTCAAATTGTCAGTTTTAATCTATAAACCCTTTGTGATTTGGGCCCCCACAACATTCAATATTGCCTCTCTTACTTAATCTATAAATTCCTTTGTGATTTGGGCCCCCACAATATTCAATATTGCCTCTCTTACTCTGCTTCTTGCTGTCAGTAGGGATAAATAACCTGAGAATTTTGGCATTTGCCCTGGACCTCCTGGTCAGTGAGAAAATGAACAAATCTATCCATCTTTCCTTTTCTACTCTCCCATACTTTGCATGGATGTAAAAACCAAAGAGGTGATATTTACTTGGCAGGCCATATACCTGATTACTAATCTTCAGGTGATAGAATTTGGATTTTGTGACAAGATGATCAACTGATGCCAGGTACTCAGTGAGGAGGACATTTTTGATAAGTCCTTGGGAAGTTTGCCCTTGGGGTAGGAATCACATCTATCTTTGTATATGTGCATAAGATAGTTAAAACAAACTACAAATATATACTCCTTTATGCCTTCAAAATACCGTACAAATAGTAACAAGTGTCCATCTAAAAGAAATAGCAAAGCCTTACTTTGTAAGTTGGGAAATAAGAACCAGATTAGTATTGGCAGCAGATAGGATTTGGATCATTCTCTGAGCTCACAGTACTCCAGGCTAGGCCTCAACCAAAACAGCTAGCCTGCCAAAATGATTCAAAGGGAGCAAAGGGTAGTAATGGAAATATCAGACAGTCCTGGTGGTGCAGTGGTTAAGAACTCAGCTGCTAACCAAAAGTTTGGCAGTTTGAATCTACCAGGTGTTCCTTGGAAACCCTATGGGGTAGTCCTACTCTGTCCTAGAGAGTCACTATGAGTCTGAATTGACTCTATAGCAATAGGTTTTTTTTTAGCTTTCCGCAGAGTCCCTGGGTGGTGCAAACGGTTAACGTGCTCAGCTGCTAACCAAAAGGTTGGAGGTTCAAGTCCACCCAGAAATGCCTTGGAAGAAAGGCCTGGTGATCTACTTCTGAAAAATCAGCCATTGAAAACCCTATGGAGCGTATTTCTACTCTGACATACATGGGGTCACCTTCAGTTGGAATTAACTCAATGGTAATTGCTGTTCGTTTGTTTGTTTGTTTGTTTTATTGGCATTCTGTATAATTTTTTCTTATTTAGTTCTGGTGTGTTGGCTCCTGCACTTTAGAATCTCCCTTGCTTTTTGAGTCAGCCTAGGCCTCTTCCAGGGGACTCATTAAGCAGGTCCTTTTCTCTTTTCTTGTCCCCTTCCTCCTCAGGTGTTCCAATAAGCAATCAATCGCTCATTTCCGTGTTTGCACACAGAGAGATCAGAGAGAACTTCCAACCGTCTCTGAATATGAAAAAAAATCACATCTGCTAATGCACTTTAAAGAAAGAAACAGTTAGGAGAGGTTCCCCAGGAATACCACAGACACCACAAGAACAGGAAGAAATATGTCTTTTATTATAAGTCTCATATATACAAGGAAAGCTGTTTCTCACAGCTCAGGGAGGGCTGAGAGAAACAGCCACTGCCATCCCAGGCCGCCACACTTACATGGTCATGCCACTGAAACATCGCTGCACATTATTAACAAAAAGAACCAAGACAGAAATGTGTAAAAATAAGACACAGGTACGTGTGTGGACACTTCACATATTTTCTAAAAACAAATTGACACAAAAATACAATGTGCCAGTAAAAAAAAAAAAGGTGTATCAATACATGTCTTTTTTTTTTCTTTCTTTCTTTTTTGTTAATACACAGTATGCTGAGCTCTGATCTCAAGCTTTTTTCACATCAGGATTTGCAGGCACTTCAGCAACCCGGCTATGCTTTACAATACATGAAGTTAAGACGAACAAATGAAAACATGTGAGCAACAGAGGTTCTTGTGACCCGTATGTACATTAAAAATATCGACACGAGAGCAATCTTCTGTCACCACTGTGGTGGGACACCAGCATGTTCTCTGTAGGATGTGCTATGGTTGCCTTTTACATTTTGTGGTAGAATTATTTAGTCATATGGCATCACCAGACAGATATAGTATGTGGGTGCACTAGGCAGACATGAATTCCAAGCGACTTTAAAAACCATAGAAATCAGTTTTTAGAATCCAAAAATGGCTGTCTGATTTATCTTTGCCCCACTCTAAGTCCTTCCTGGCAACCTGTCAGAACAAAAAGTAATTAAAATAATTATTGGGATATGCTGGAGTATAAGCTCATGCTGGGAAAATTCTTTTCTTAGCTACCACCTCCCACATTACAATCCACGCAGAGGTTCACGGGCAGGCCTGGCCCTTCCGCCACCGTTGATCACCCCTATCTCCTACGTTCCCTACGCAGAGATGTGGGGACTCAGAAAATGTGTTAGGAACATGACTGAGCAAGGGTATTTATAAACACAGACTGCAACCATCACTGTTAATTTTATTGGTAATGTTGCGTTATAAGGCAGTTACAAAAGGACCCCCATGATAAACAAAAAGTGTTGGAATATGGCTTAGCATCTTCAATAGGACAAAAAAACTTTCCTTTCACAAGGAGCTGAGAAAGAAAAGGGGAAACTGTATTGACTACAAAGTACCAGAAATGGGTGTGTTGTGAAGTACCATAAAACTCCAGTTTCTGGTGTATGTCACCCACTCTCATCCACCAGAGGCTGACATGTTGCCTTAACATCTAAGAAAAAGTAAAGGGAAAAAGAGGGATCAATACCACCCTCAACTTCAAGTTAATCTGTCTCCACAGGTTCTGTGGGGCTGTAATAGCAAAGCTCTGGACGTGTCATGAATTGGGCCAAGATTCCTGGTACCCTAGAGAGATGCAGAACATGTGAATACCTTGAACAGATGATTGTCAGATGGTGGGAAATCCTTCCATGAAACAGACACTTGAGACATAGCGGCAAAGACATTAAGGCCTTCCATTTCTTTGCCCATACTCCTTAAAGGCACTGATACTGACAACAAAAATACTCCATAGTACCGTCAAGGTTTTAAAAAAATGCTCCAAAATACAAGTCTTCATAGGAAAATGTCCTTTATTGCATGACATGAAGACTCTGCTCTTCTCCTGCTCAGGAATAAAAGGGTCTCCCTTTCTCAGGAGTCTGCAGTCTGTTCAGCCTAGCAACCTGAGAAGGGGAGGGGGGCACGTCTTGCCGGAAGGGCCCCTTGGGAGGGGTGTAGTTGGGGTCCTGGACTTTCTTATATGAGTCATAGTTGTTGGACCCCTCGGGAGGAGGCTTCTTCTTCATCTGTTGCTCTTTCCGCCTCTGTTCCTGGCGCAGGAGCTCCTGGGTCTCAAGCATCACCCTGGCATTGAAGCCGTGCCCGCCCATGTAGCCGTTCCTTGAACCTTGGTAGCTAGAGTACCTGGGGTTCTCCTTGGCACTCTGGAAGCCTTCCCCAGGGGCGTAGTTCTGCTCCCAAGAATCCTGGGAGACAGAACTGGCGTTTTTCCTGCTTTGCCTAGAAATCAAAACCCAAAGGTTAGCATGAGGGTAGAGGAAGGGCAGAGAGAGAGGAAAAGGAGGAGGAAAAGACGAAGGAAGGGTGAAGGATCAGGGGTAGAATACGCACTTCAATGTTTCAACAAACATCACTGTGTTCCAATCATGTGGCAGTCGCTATGATCAGGGCTGAAGGATTCAACACTGAAAAGACTCAGCTGTCCTCAGCAAGCTTATAGTCTTGGATAAGTAAACAACAATGACTAAATAGGAAAGAGAATGAATACAGAAACACGGAAGTGGGCACCTGACCTAGAGTAGGAGTGTTGTGAGGAAGGCATGTCAGGGAAGACTCTTCAGGAAGACAAGATGCCTCGACTGAATTCTAGTGTATAAGGAGTAACCCAGCAGGGTGTGGGGTAGAAGGACATTACAGCAGGGGAGCAGCTAAGCAAAGGGTCTGTGGTATCTACAAGTGGTTGTGCGTGTCTGTTTGTTTGTTTTTTTCCAGTTGCCATTGAGTTGATTCACGTATGTCAGACCAGAATTGTGCTCCATAAGGTTCTCAATGGCTGATTTTTCAGAAGTAGGTCACCAGGCCTTTCCTCCAAGGCACCTCTGAGTGGACTCAAACCACCAACCTTCCAGTTAGCAGATGCGTGCTTAACCATTTGTGTCAACCAGGGAGACAGGTATAAGAAGGGCCTCACGGAGGCACTCAGCTGGAAAAGGGATAGGTCAAGAAAGCTTAGTTAGTCAGGCTAAGGAGTCAAGACTGTATCTGGAGTCAGCGGGAAGCCTCTGATGGATTTTAAAAGGAGGAGATGTCAGATCAGATTTCCGTGTAGAAAGATATTCTCTCTAGGCAATTAAGAAAATGCAAACCATTCCCTTTTCAAAACACCTACACACCCCTCACAACCCCACAGCTATTCATAAAACAGGGTGCTCTTTCTGTGTTTGGATAGGTCCTTGTCTGTTCTGCTCAGGGTAACAACATCTCCGGCAATTTAGACACATCGGCAAGATGCTATATAGGAGTATCAGAGATCTGGCAGCTTCTACCGCAGCAATAATTGCCTGCTTTAGAACATTACAATTCAATTCTAAACAAGCAAAACAAATATTTTACACAGCTGCCACCATAATGTCAGAGACGCGAGCTAATATGAAGTACATGTAATGGATTACAATATGAGTTCAGTTTTGAAAGATTTAAGTCTAGACCCCTTTATGATTAAAAATGCAACAGGCAGTCCCTTAAAGCACCAGCTTTAGAAATGGATGTGTCAGCAACTGACATTATCAGAGTACGTGCTCATCAGGATTGTGGGACCCACCAGCCTGTAGAGTAAGCACTATGTTACTGCAAAATGTACCTCTACCAAAGGCCAGGATAACCTGCTTCACTCACTTGCTGTCAGCCCAGAAGAGGAGAATAAATCAGGACCCTATAGAATTTTCAAAATTCTTATCACTTCTGTAATAAAGTTACACATCATTTTCAGGGAACATTATTGTTTTGAAACATCTTTAACTTACTATCAATTCCCCAGATGCTTTCATGAATTTACAATAAGATTGGCTATGATAAAGTAAAACAATTTTGTGCCAGAAAGGAAGACATGCCCTAATTTTTTGCCTGGAAAATGGAAGAAGGGGAAAGAGAATTGAGTAATAAAACAAAATATATTGCTCCATTTATCAATGAGAAAATCATTTGGCGACAGCATGTACTGCTCGCCGTTAACATCAACATACACAACATGGCTTAGTGTTCACAAAGATTCCTGGAGAGGAAAAATAAGGTCTATGAAGCCATTGGGTCTCCCACAGGAATGAAGCCATTTGCATTTTGGAGCATTCAGAAGTGCCATCAATATGGTTTGCTATGAAATGTGCCCATTTTCCATATGGCCTAAAATGTCGTTAGGGATATTTTCAATAAGCAGAACACACTTAACGTCCAGCATCATCTCCGGCTGTGATGATGATTAATTGAGCAGTCTACAGTATATCTATCTGGTTCTCTTTTAATGGGAGTCAGAAGCATTTGTACTATCAGTCCAGGCAAGAATCCTTAGATTTGATGGAATAGTTTATTTGCCTAAAGCACTGATTATCTACACTTAAAAAGTCATAAATTAATCTGCCCAGAGACATGAATGATGGAAAGTACTGGCATGAAACAAGGGATTTGACATTAATCATGACACTTTAATTAAAACAACAAACTTGTTACTGATGTTACAGCAACAACTGTGGGATTCCTTTACGGGTTAGTTATCAATTTAAAGATAACCAGAAATAGGCTGCAGAAATGTGCCCTCTTTTTCATCCTTGGCCTATGGAGACCCAGTAGCCCCCTCACTCTCCCACTCCATGAAGCCTGAGGCTTTGCTCTATGGAGGTTGTGTATTGCACGTTGAATTGCGAAATATCTCAGGAAGACAGTCTTCTATATTTAAACACATTGAGAATTCACTAAAGGTTTGTTAGGGATGGAATTCATGAAGATGTGGGAGAAAAGAATTTCTTTTAGCTAAAACTTTCTTCAAAGTAATCAGCATAGAGAGAAGGAAGCCAGGTGCCCAAAGGTTTGAAATAAGATATGTGGGAGAATGCATACGTAAATACACATGCACAGATAGATACATACGCATACATGCATGCAGACACACATAAATGCACATGCATGCATACATGCATTCATACATAAATATATACACACACATACATACATTGATGCATATATACACACACAATACACAGATACATACATGCATTGATACAATACATACATAACACATACATGTTTCCTTGGTAAGGAAGCTATTGGCATCACTAAACTCTTGATTAAGAAGAGGACAAGAAATGAGCAGACTTTAGAGCAGCAAGAGAAGGAAGAAGCAGGCAATAAGAATTTGCTACATTAGAAAATTAGTCACCAGGCACCAGCGTGAAGTGGGAGAGTGGCTTTGGAAGCAGATAGACGTAAGTTTAAATCCCATATCTACCACTTGTCAGCTGGGTGACCCTGGGAAAGTTATGCTGGTTGGACCCAACTTGCCTAATCTGTGAAATGGGCATAATATCTAACCTCATAAGGATGCAGTCCCTAAGGAAAGCCATTTAGCCACCGCAGTGAAGAGGACAAAGAAGAGGTGGAGGTAAAAGAACAAGGGAAGATACAAAGACCAGGGCTGAAAGGATGGCAAGCTGATTAGAGCCATAAGAAAGGGTCTGGCAGGGAGACCATGTAAGGGTAAAAAGACACAGCTGAGAAGGGAAGCTCACCAAGCAAGGAGGCCAGATAACAAGTGAAGCCGAGGGACAGGGGAAACATAGAGGAAATAGAGAGAAGGAAAATAAAATAACGGAAAAATATTCAATAAAGGATCTTGAATAAGCTTTTCTATCAGTGACTAATGATTGATTGTCACTGTCTTTAGTCTGCTGGTACTGTTGTTGTTAGTCACTGCTGAGTCGGCTCCAACTCACGGAGATCCCACGTACAACAGAACAACATTACCCGGTCTTGTGCCATCTTCTCATGATCACTGGCAGGTTTGAGTCCATTGTTATGGGTACTAAGTCAATCCATCTCATTCAAGATTTCCCTCATATTTTTACTGGGTTTAAAAGCTGCCTTTGGGATACTAAGCAAAAGAACTAATTAGAAATAAAAAAAGGAAAATACCCTCGCCTGACTGAAAATTGACTGTGGGGCACTCAGGTCCCCTTTCCTCCTGAACTAGTATTACTACCTGGCTAGTGTCCCTTGTTTAACATTTCAAAGTGTAACCCAAATTCTGGCTATAGAGTTCCTTAATTACAGTTAGAATTTACAAACCATGCTGGTTCACATACATGCCTATAATTCAAACCACCTTATTTAATGTGGCCGATACAATCTTGACCATTTGTTTTATTTTGTAACTGAACTTCTTGTGTGTATGAAATCTTTTTGGTTTCAAATGCCATACCAACTTGTTTAGATAAAATTCTGCTAATTGTCAACATTCGAAAAGCAGAGGTCAAGTGTCTTTGAAGAATATCACATGTCAGAAACTTGGACTTGGCTCATCTTCAATGTAGGTTGTTGACCTCCTGCTTGATTTCTTTACCTTCGTTCAGATTTCTGCACACAGCTTGTGGTTGAGTGGCCTTGCTTTGCAAGGACACAAGCCGGGTGCAAAGGTCTACATTCAAAATCTTCCTCACAAACATAAAGATACACACTGAGAAATTAGTCTTTAACAGCAGACTATGAGGTAGAGGCCCACCAACACTTCTTACCAAAACTTACACAACTCCTTTGTTTAGGATATTCCAATGTTTTCATATGTAAATAGAATAAAATGGCTAAAATAGGAGCTACCATTAACCCTGAGAGAAAGTTTTAGTTATTTAGGGAGAAATTAAATAACAGTAGTAGTAGCAGTAGTAGTACCAGCAGCTGCAGCAACTCTCTCTACATATAAACAGAGTTATTTCTAGAAGGGGTTCCAGAAAGGAGAGAGAAAAGAAGAAAAGGATGTAAACAGGAGATGGTAGAAAACAAAGGGACTAAGAATGAAGACACCACAGTTCAAGCTGTAGTGCTGATGAAGAATATCGAACATACCATGGGCTGCCGGAAGGACAACAAATCAGTCTTAGAAGAAACATGACCAGAGTGCTCCTTAGAAGCAACTCACTTATTTTGGACATGTCATCAGGAAAGACAAATCACTAGAAAAGGACATCGTGTTTGGTAAAGTAGAGAGCTAATGAAAATTAGGGAAAGTGTCAATGAGGTGGATTGACACAGCGGCTGCAACAATGGACTCAAACATACCAATAATCGTGAAGATGGCACATGACTGGCAATGTCTCCTTCTGTTATACATAAATAAGGTCACCATGAGTAGGAGCTGACTTGATGGTAACTAACAACAAGAGTGAAGAAGGGGAGAGGAATGCCATGATAAAAAGTTCAGCTTGGAATATATGAACCACTGAGGAATGTGACCAGGAGAAATTCAGTGGCATCTCTGCATCTTATCTGTATTTTCTGTCTTCCTGAGGATTGGGACCCTAGAGTCTCTCCTTCCTCCAAGCTGTCCTGCCCTTCCAGGGCCCTTCTCATCACTCTCTCCCCTTCCGCCCTTTCTTAACCCTTTGCATTTCCCAACTCACTGCTCAGATTATATACACATTGATAATGTTCTCCTTCATTTCTCATAAATACTTTCAACCACAACTAAAATATGTGAAGTCAAACCACTTGCCAGTAAAAATAAGATTACGGCCCCTGCACTGCCAGCTCCATTCACAGATGAACAGGTCCCATCTGTGTGGCTGTGTGGCAGGGCTACACCAGCTGTGTTAATCTGTCCACATTATCATGCAAACTTGAAAACAAAAGTTCTTGGTAGCAATGGGCCTCGAAAAATAATGGTTCAAGGCATGGGCAGGTCTGGGTTTGAATTCTGGCAGAATTACTTCCTGGCTGTGTGACCTTACAGGGAAGTTACTTAATTTCTCTGAGCATGTTTTCTTGCGTGTAAAAGAAGACAATCTCCAAGGTCCTGTCCAAATCTAAATTTCAATGACTCTTACATAACTAACAGTTGCCATCAAGTCACCTCTGACTCATGGCAACCCCATGTGTATCAGAGTAGGACTGCACCCCATAGGGTGTTCAACAGCTAATTTTTCAGAAGTATATCACCAGACCTTTCTTCCAAGGTGCCTCTGGGTGGATTCGAACCTCCAACCTCTCAGTTAGCAGCTGAGCATGTTAACTGTTTGCACCACCCAGGGCCTCTAAGAGAGAGGGGGCTAAATAACAATCAGTGAGTGATCCTCCTACGTAAAAGAGAAAGTGATTTAGTACTCAAAGGAGACAAAGCCTTACAAATTGAAAAAGAATGACTGAATGAGCCAAGTTACTAAAATAGATGGCATTAATCCTGTTAAGAGATTTTCATTCACAACCACATTCCTTTCACTAACTAGTGTCAATGTGGTAGAAACTCCGATGGTTATTAGAGTGATTATACAACATTTAACAGACTCAACTTCATTAGAAACTGAGTCAAGATCACTTTTGCATGGGTCAGTCAAGTCTACGAAGATAAGCATTTGCGAAAAAAAAAAAAAAAAGTGTTTTGCTCAAATTCAAAACAATCTGCTTGATGTCAACACAGCCTGTGGATTTTTCTACCCAAAATGTTTTTGTCATCTGGAATGTTTCTGAAATAGAACAACAAATGCCTGTAAGAACTGTGACTATAAGAGTAACTTGTTTTGGGGAAGTTTGGAGAGCTGAACATTTTAAAATACTTTTTTTTTTTTTTTTTTTACTATATACAGAGGAAATACTTTGATGGAAAAATGGATATTGTTTTGATGTATTAAGGCTTAGTCACCTGGGAGATTCCTGTCCTTTGACAGAGAAATGTCTGGAGTAGGGGTGCTTCAACCTGAGAGCCTGGCAGATCAACCCCTTCTTATTCGATTGTCTGTCAATGACTCTTGGCTTCAACACTAAACAACAGCAGGGAAGTCAGAATAATAAGAGAGTGAGGTTTGGTACTAGTGAGTTCATGTCAGTATCATACATATAGTATTAATACCCTAGACTTTTACCCTGGTGGCTCAGTGGCTAAGAGCTCAGCTGCTAACCAAAATGTCGGCAGTTCAAATCCATCAGCCGCTCCTTGGAAACCCTATGGGGCAGTTCTACTCTGTCCTATACAGTCGCTATGAGTCAGAATTGACTCCTTGGCAACGGGTTTTATACTTTTACAGCGGGCAGTGGGCAATGTGGTTCAGTGGTAGAATTCTCACTTTCCATGCAGGAGACCTGGGTCTGATCCCCGGCGAATGCACCTCAGGTGCAGCTACCACTTGTCAGTGAAGGCTTGCATGTTGCTATGATGCTGAACAGGTTTCAGTGGAGCTTCTAGATGAAGACAGACTAGGAATAAAGGCCTGGCAATCTACTTCCAAAAATCAGCCAATGAAAACCCTAAGGGTCACAATAGTCCGATTTCCTTATGCATCGGGTCGCCATGAGTCTGAGGTTGGCTGGACAGCAGCTAACAACCACAAGATACTTTCACAGAGTTCTAGATTTTACAAAGTATCATTTATTCTAGTTATCCCACAAGCTAAGCAAAGTAAGATTTATTTTCCCATTTTTCAGATAAGAAGACTGTTTTCTTCATGGATAGTAGGTAGTGAACCATACTAGAACTCAGGTCTGACCCCAAGCCCAGCACCCACATGTCAGGTAACTTCTAATTCACTTAGGGAGCTTTTACAGTGACAATGTTTGCATCTCCTTGAAACACCTTTCTTTGTAGGCTTCTTGCCATACAGCAAAATGGCATCTTGAGCTAAGTGAAATGATTCTCAGCCACCCATTTGTCAGTTCCTCTAGGATTACCCTGTGTGAGTTGGAATGTCAGTGGATTTTGAAAGGAGGGATTTCCGAAAGGGCTGGGAGAATTTGAACACTTAAAAAGAGTCGTCTTACCGAGGCAGAGAGCTGTACTGGCGCTGGGCTTGCTGGAAACTCTCCCGCTCCTCTTGGCGCTGCCGCTGCATCTGCACCTCCACGGACACAGAGTGCCTGCCGCTCTGTGCGTACGGCTTGGAGTTTGGCTAAAGGAGAAGAATTCAGAATAATTCAGGAGAAGAAACTACTCATCTTACGTAACTGGCTGATTTAACTGTAAATCTTAGAGACTGATTTAGAAACATCTTGAAATTTCTGTGAGTTTTTTTGTTTTTTGATTTTTCAAAAGCAAGTTTCTTTAAGAGGAAGATAACTGCTCTTTACGATCCCCAAATACTCAATCATCTTAAATTTTGATTTTGGCTTTGGAATGCAATTTAAAATTGAGAGGTCACCCTGGTCAGGTCTTCTTAATGAGGTTTGGCAAATACTAATATTAGCTACCAGCTTAAATTTCTTCAATATATGGCAAATGCAAGGAAAGTGAGGCCCCACGGAGGACTAGAAGTTAACACATACGCACACACAAAAAAATGTTCAATAATTAAGAAAAGTGGGGAAGTCCATGGGTGAATGCTTGAAAGTTGGCCATGCTGGTGAATTTTTTCCTCCGGTAGTTAAATAAATTTTACCATAGCAGCCCAGGATACAATATAGCTGATTCTCCTTTTGTTACGGGATGGCAGTTAAATTTTGAAACAAGATTATTTTAAACTGGGCACTCTTATCCATGTATAGTCCTCCTCCAATCCATAATGGCAGCCAAGTGGGGAATAGAAAAACTTAACAAAAGAGAAACCATCTCAGATTATTTGCTTAGCATACATATTGAATATATATGGTGAAAGGATACAACCCAAACGCACACTTTTCCTGATTTTAAACCACACAGTATCCCCTTGTTCTGTTTGAACAACTGCCGCTTTGTCTACGTACAGCTTCCGCACGAGCACAATTAAGTGTTCTGGAATTCCCATTCTTTGCAGTGTTATCCATAATTTGTTATGATCCGCACAGTCATATGCCTTTGCATAGTCAATAAAACACAAGTAAACATCTTTCTGGCATTCTCTGCTTTCAGCCAGGATCCATCTGACATCAGCAATGATATCCCTTGTTCCACATCCTCTTCTGAATCCAGCTTGAATTTCTGGCAGCTTCCTGTTGATATACTGCTACAACCATTTTTGAATTATCTTCAGCAAAATTTTACTTTTGTGTTATATTAATGACACCGTTTGATGATTTCCGCATTCTGCTGGATCTCCACACATCTGTCAGTTTGTCCTACTGTGGTGGCTTGCGTGTTGCTGTGATGTTGGAAGCTACGTCACCAGTATGCTACCGTAAAGATTACAGCCTTGGAAACCCTATTGGGCAGTTCTACTCTGTCCTGTAGGGTCCATATGAGTTGGAATCAACTCGATGACAATGGGTAATCATAACCCTATAGAGAGATTTCCAATGCCTCTTGCTAAAAACTAGAAGTCCCTGGGTGGTGCATGTTTTAGCCAGCAGGTCATCTGATACAGTGACTCTCACCAAAATCCCTATACAATTGAATATATTTAGTGTAAGGAATCATGAATCGGAATCGACCTGATAGCAGTAGACAACAACAACAGGTATAGATCAAGTCCCCTGTGGATATTTCAACTTTTTACCAACAGTGATTGGATTACCTTCTAGATCATTAGATTATCTTCTAGATCTGGCTATTTGAAAAGAAAGTCACTCTGCTCAAAATGGAGAACAACGCCTCTAACTTTACAAAACATCAAACAACAGTTTATCACAGCATCAGTGACATACACTCGTAAGTAATCTTTTCGGTACTTGCTAACCTCCACTCCCTCTTTGTGTTATACAACTTTGTACAATAGGCATCTTCTGAAGGAAGAATGTCCGTTACAAAAAAAGTTATTTTCTTTTAGAGTTGAAAGTCAATGGCAGACTTTGACTGGATAATAATTTTCTAAAATAACGGAGTCTTAGCATTCATTTGGAGAGCTGAAAGATAACATGTTGGTTTGTCATCTAAAGAATGGCTCCTATGATTGGCTTTGTCTGAAGAGAAATCAAGCTTCATCTATTGTTCTCTTTCTGCCTTGTGAGCACTATCTTATTTGTGGGTAAACAAGAATAAGGCAATATACAGGTCAAAATTTCAAAGCATATGGGCATAGTCAGTGAGCATATTAAAAATATCCTGATACAAAAATAACGTGTGATGAGATTAGGCTTTACAATACCCCAGTCTCCACTAGTGGACGTTTATAACTACACTCATTGGAACAAATGTGTGTTCAGAGACCAGCTCCACAACACGGTTCAAATAACACATCAGTGGTGACTTCAGCAAGAAAAAACACTTCACTGAGTTAAGTTCTGCTTATGCAAACAAAGCATCAACAATTGTTCATCAACTACATTAATGTAGACAGACATTCTCTTCCATTACACTTGATGAGGCTAGCCAAAAAGGAAACAGAGCTGTTTTAATTTTCATAGTGAGCCACGGATGCTTGAAGGAAGCCACTGGGTAGAGAGAAAGCCAAGCAAAAAAATCCTGCACAATTTCTCTTGTACCCTCAAAAGAACCACATTTTCCTTTCCTTATCACTCAGTATAAGCTATATCCGTGTGTCAAGCAGTCTTGAAAGATCTGGCATTCCACAGCAAGATTTAGTAACCAGCTTTTTAAGCTCCTGCTGTTCTCTGACACACTGCTTGCGGAGATGTGAAAAGAAAATGCAAAGTCTTAAAGAAATTTCAGGTGCATTTTGAAGTTGTTTTTCCCAGAGGCCTGAAAATCTGATTCTGACAGAGGAACAAGAAGTTGAAGGTCTTTTGTTTCCTCAATTGTGTGTTTGCTGACACTGTTCACCTCAGACCTTATCAGCTGCAAGCATCTTATTGGATCCTGACAAACCCCAGTAATGGAATTATCATCACACGGGACCTAACAACTTAAAATGAGGGAATGAGTTTGAGACTGGCAAACTGATATATTTCATACTATCATGCTCACTAGGATCAAACTGAAACCTAACCCTTGCCATTAATATTTTATTCCATTTTTCTTTTCAGATCATACTAAAGAGATAGATCATTAAAAAGAATCATCCTGATCTTTAAGATAAAACTTTAATGGGCCACAAGATTTCAAGGAAGATTGCATACATGACCAGCCCATAAAAACAACTAAATAAGTTTATCCTGGCAAGTTTTATACTTGACCTGAATCTAAAATAACCTCTCTGGTTCACAATTTCAATGAGGATCTCATAAAAATGTAAATTGTGGGAACAGTATTGCAATTGACAATCCTGGCTTTTCCATGCTGTGGTTTCAATCCCTAAGGCAGAAACAGAAGAATGTATCTGAGTCTAAAATCACAAAAATGAAAGAAAGAAATGAAGAAAGAGATAATGTGTAACCTCATAAAGAAGTGCTTGTTTTCGAATAAAACATCATCAACTGAAACAACAAAGTAATATCTGAAAAAATACAGAAAATAGGCGTGTAAGCACAGATGAAATAATTATGGTGCTTCATCAGATAAACAAGATAAGAGCTGTTTTAACAGTGCAAATTACAAATAACCCTGGCCTTGTTTGTGATGAAACTGGTGACAAGCGATGACCTTTTAAATCAAAAAATGGCAAAGGCCGCCAAGGCCGTAATAACAATAGAAGTTGTAAGATATAAATAAATACATGATTATCTAGTACACACTACACTGGAGGGCCATGATGTGTGAATCTCTTCATGGCGTGTGTTTAAAACCACAAGTGAAAGCTATGCATGTTGCTTTGTAAATGAGCTACAAAGAACTGGTCTTTATCATGGTTATAAAGATTCTATTTTAAGTTTGGGAAGGCTACACAATTTTGGTAACATGTGTGTAAAACTAAATATAAAAAACATCTACCACATATAGTGTTTCACTGAATTAAGGCACTAAGCATTTTTCTCAATTAAATGAAATTTCATTCTTGCCTTTCCAAAATAAAAATAAAAAAGCAAGTACCAGAAAATAAAAATAGTAAATAGATAGACAGGAAATAACAAAACGAAATATACACAGCACAAATTTTCAGTACTAATTAAAAAACCAAACCCATTGCCGCTGAGTCGACTGTGACTCATGTTGACTCCATGTGTGCAGAGTAGAACTACGCTCCATAGGGTTTTAACATAAAAGTATATGTGGCACTTACAAAATGAAATTCATTCTTATTTTCTAAAAAATAACATTTACATAAAACATGCAATAACTGTTAAATATCCTATCATTTTTTCTTCATATAGGTAACAAAAAGCGTGTGTGTTTGTGTACATATACATACATAAACACATGTTTGTGTACATATAAGTATATGTATGATATTGTTACAAATAATTTCTCGTAGGCTTTCTACTTAAATAGGAACCCTAAAAAAAAAAACTTCACATTTTCACATATGCCCAAGGGCATGGATAGAAAACAAAAAATAAAATACAAACAATTTGTGTGCCTTGAATAAAAACCTATGATGAAGTTGATGAAGATGGTGATGACTATGACAGTAATAGAAAGACCAGTGATATCCCTTCAGGATTTGGAGGCCTGATTTTAGCTATTCAAGTGTGCTGTAAACTTAATATGAATTAAATATTATGGTAAAAAATAGTAATTTAAGTATTTAATAGAGGGTGTGTAGAAATAATTTCTATGTCATTAAATTATGTAAACAGTATACATTTTCTACTCTTTTTAAAAATGGTCACCTGCCAATATTAGTAATTATTTTCTATAGCAGAATTAGTCACAGATTTTCATCAAAACAAAGTTAACTTTTGTCTGTCTATCCTGCCTTCCCATCCCTCCACTCCCACCCCATTACAGACTATACTTATAAAACTATCGATTGAACTCTTGTGGGTTCTGAATGTTGAAAAGCTTAATTGCTACTAATGATGTTAGTAATGGCTGAAAAATCTGCAGAGCTGACCAATTTCCCCCATAAAGTTTTTATAAATGCATGTTTTGGTCTTAACACAGTATTTGTCTCCATCTCTTCTTTCCCAATTAGTGTTTGGATCTATTTTTTTCCCCATCTTAACATTCCCATTCTAAGCACCTGGTACATTGAAAATGAGAAAGTAGCTCTACGAAACGAGCTGGGCCTTCCAGGGACTGTGTGATAGCGGCAGCCAAAAGCAGTTCTTCAATTCCCACTGCCCAAGGCCTCTGTGAGTAGAACGGTCCATGGGTCAGAGAGGTTTTGACCGGATGGATGGGTTACGAGGCTAAAAGAAAGGAGCCCAGGACTCTTCCAATGGGTAACTGGTACTCTTAACTGCAAGGACGGCTTTCTCTAGGTCTCTTTCTAAGGGACATGATTTCTCCCCAATTTGAGCTGGGGTAACACTCACTGAAAGGCTGTCACTAAGAAGGCAGTTTTGACTCAAGGCATGGTGGCCCACTAGGAAGCAATGACAGCAGACACCCTTTAAAGTCTTAAAAAAAGAAAAAAAAAAAAATGGAGAAAACCATCATTTTCTCAAATTCCCTAGGTATACAGAAGGCAATCTGGGGGTGCAGGGTGGCTGTGGACTGTGGATTGACTTTCCAATTAAAGCAGGCAAAACCCTAAAAGGGTAAGAGGAGCAAAGGACGGATTTCATTTGTTTAAGACAGACAGCTAGGAAGAGGGCTTGGGGAAGAAGAGGATATTCACATGGCAGCGTATCAATTTTCTATCTGGAGAACTGAACTACTTTCAGTCACTACCAACCTGGGATGGGAAGGATTTAGCGATATAGCTATTAAAAGCTCCATTATCCCACCTATCAATAGTCTCAGCCAGCAAGTCTCCTTGTGGGCAACATTGAGGTATCTGCAAAGTTTTAACAGCATACTCTACTTCTGTCTGCAGCCTGCAATTTAATTCTTTTAAAAGCAACACTAAGTCCTGTACCTATCTGGGCTCTGTGATAATAACCCTAACCTCAGCTATTGTTCCATTATCTTAAGGAAAGATTTAAAGCAACATACTGCTTTATTTATGTTGCACCTGGCACTATGTGGGGAAGAAGGCTTTTTTTTTTTTTTTTTTTAAATCCTTCTCTTACTCAGCTTGGGAGAGAATTTACTTCAATTGTGGAGCAAAGGAAATTTTTTGGGCCCATGCTCATCTAAGGATCTTTTATGCCACAGATCAGCAACCTCAGGCCCAAACATCAGTTTGAACAAAAGCCCAGGAATAGGTGCATTCCATACCGCTAGAGTTCAGAAAGAACATTGTGAAGGTGGATGAACTGAAAAAGCCTACTTGGATAAATTTTGTGCGGCATCCTCTATCTATGTAAAGTAATTGGCTTCGCTATATGACACATCTGGCTGCACTTTGTGTGTGGGCATTTCTAACAAGCACTACAATTTCACCTAATATGCTCTAAATTGTACACATGGCCTGAAGATGAATTTATGCTTCTTATGGCTCTTTACAACTAAAATGATTACAAACCATTCCAATGGGTGAGATCATGGGCTCATCCTTTCCAAACACAGTGACTGTTCAAGGTCAGGATACATATGCGAAAAGGGGGAAAGAAACTCGTTTTGTAAAACAGATAATAAAAACCACAGACCAAGCTACATTTTGAACAACTGAGCAGCTCATAACAGGCAACAATGAGAATTGGTACTAAAATTGATACTCTAAGAGGAATTACAGTCACTTTAAGTTTATTTACAGGATCGGCAGAATGGAGAGTGCACGGTGAGATCTCGCTTGTTTGAATGTGAAAAAGAAAAAGGTCAACTTCTGACCCACAATTTGGGAAATTATTCCATTCCTAAGGTAATCAGCCTGTCATCCAAATAATTCTCTGCTCACTCATTACAGGAAACGATACAAGCCAAGCTGTCTGTCTAAAGTTGCTGTGGCATTTTGATATACAATAATTTGGCCCATGACCTTCAGTAGTTGAGTTTCCAAATGTACAAGGCTTTCTGAAATGTTTTTCCTGCCATGATTGTTCATATTAAGGAGTAGGTAACATAGAAAGATATGCCAACACACTATATTCACTGCCCCCATTCAAAAAACAACTAATCTTATAAAGAAACCAAAATGGATATCAAATCATTCTCACATCTCCCAATGAAAAACATCTGGAGCTGAGAAGTAGAAAACGCTCATTTGGCCTCAAAGAAACAGAGAGATCTTGCATGTGGCTATAATGTCACCAACCAGAAATAAATTCATCAATCTTAGTTCCTAAAGATATGTTTTTCTCAGTTATATATTTAAAATATATCCCAACTTCAAAAGAAGTGTTCTTTCAAGCCTTTCTTCATCACCCAAAAGTGATTTCGATGTTGCTTCTCTATGCTTCTAAACACTCTGAGCATGTTGCTGTGTTACTAGTGGCCATCGAGTCGATTCTAACGGCGATCCTATGAGTGCAGAGCACAACTGCTCCATAGGGTTTTCAAGGCTGTGACCTTTTGGAAGCAGATTGCCAGGCCTTACTTCCAAGGAGCCTCTGGGTGGGTTTGAACCACCAAACTTAGGGTTCGTAGTCCAAAGCTTAACCATTTGTGCCACCCAGGGACTCCTATCAAACCACTTGTAAACTGTAGCACATTCCTTTACTTTGTCTCAGACTGCAGAGTTCTAAGAGCATTCTTTTTTTCCCCATCTTTGCTCTCCAGCATCAAAAATGACTGGACTATTGTGAGCACTCAATAAATTTGATGGATTAAATAATTAATTGGAGGATAAATGTTGTAAAGACTTTGGTCTGAAATCCAGATTCCCAGAAGTAAAACGGCAGGTAACTGCTCCTGGTGATATGGCGGGAGTAATGGGAATGAGAACCCTCAGTGGGGTTTGGCCAAGTTGAAACTATGTATATGCATATGTGTGTGTGTGTGTAAACCACTTCCATATGCAGTTGCTATTTTGTCCTTCAGTTTGACATTGTGCTCATTATTCTTTTCAGCCCCCTTGCTCAAATATCCGTAGTTATTTACCACACAATACAAAAGAATCCTGCTTTAAGAGATCTTATAAGTATAGATGAGTCAATTATGCCAAACAGTATAAATAAATTAATATAATTCTGTCATGTTGCTATGTGGGAATGACTCAGTTTACTGATCATCTAGAGAAATAAACTAAATATTTATTTTAGAAAAAAAAACAACGTTAATAGTAATGTTGTGGAAGACAGAGATTTTCTTAGATATTAGGTTGCTGAACTTGTTCTATAACCTCCCAAAGTCAGGCTAGGCTTGATTTCATGAAGGGTTTTTACCCAGGACACTGGGCGCATAATGCCAATTACCTGTCCTAAGCCCCCATCCACTTTACCTGAACTAATATAAAGTGCTTTAAACTAGTACCTCTTCTCCCATTTTTCCTTTTTTCATCCACAGAATTAATCTTCCTCAAACTCCAACTCGACCACTAAATCCTTTGATCAAAACCTTTTATAAGCTTCTCTCTTTGTGTAGAGTAATGTCATGGGAGTGTTAGATTTTAGAACCATAAAGGACCATAGAGATCATCTAGACTCTAGAGCAGCATTTCTCAAGGTTGAGCAAGTATCAGAATAACTTGGAGGGCTTGTTAAAACCCAGATTCCTGGGCCTCTCCCACAGAGATTCAGATTCAGTAGGTCTGAGATGGGGCCCAATAATTGGCATTTATGACAAGCTCCCAGGTGATGCTGAAGGTGCCAGTCTAAGGACCATAGTTTTCAAAGCTCTGATGTACAGCAGCAGCTACATGTATCCAGGAGGCCTCTGTATTCAACCAGAAGAGCTCTACTTTCATCCGCCTCCTCTTAAAATTTAATTTCAACAAAGGGTTTAGTAACTTACGATCAGTTACATACTCTAACCCTCTTGGTTTACAAATAAGAAAACCAAGGCCCAGAAAGCCAGGTCACCTGGCTAGTGGGTCAGTGTTCTTTCTGTATACCAGCAATCTTCAAACTTTCTGTCTAGCATTGAAGGCTCCTACTACATTTCTACCTTTATCTTTCCTTCTCTTCAACATAACCAACCGCTCAGGTCTATTTCAACTGGGTTGTTTATCCTTCCCCAAAGAATCAGAATCATTTTTTATTCAAGTCTTTTCTAGTATCTTTCTCTCTCTGCTTCCAAATATCTGGTGTAATTACCACATTATGCAAATAACGCACACATTCTACTTTTTTTTGGTGTGTGCCAACCACGCCCTCCCCTCCCAGGTATTTTCATAAATGTGGTATGCTAATTTTTTTTACTGCAACCTGTACAAGAAAATTAGCACAGCGTATTTACGAAAATACCTTGGGGTGGGGGGAAGTCACGGTTAGCAAAAAAATTCAGAACACGAGTTATTTTCATAAAAAATGCGGTATATTTCCAACACTCTGACCTGAACTCATCACTTTTTGGACACTAATCTCTCCTGCACTTTAGTAACGCAATGCATGGATGGCCACATCTTAGACTCAACATCACACAGAACTGGGCCACCTCCAACATCTCAGATCCCCAAAAGAACATTTTTTTTAAACCTCAACCTTCTAGGCCTCTATCTCCCCTTTACCTAACTTCCATTTTACTACTTCATTAACCCTAGACCACTGATATCTCTGCATCCTCCCAGGCTATCAGGTTAACCCTTCTTTGAGCTGCATTTTCCACCCTCCGCCGACTAGGTGACAGCTCTCATGTTCAGTCACCTCACCAGTATTCTGACTACGGTGCCTTCCTTGATTTTCTGTCATGTATGTCTTCTCAATCCCAACACAAAGTCCATCTTTCAATTTTTTTTTTCTTTCTATTCTTAGTCCTCTGAGCACTGTTGGTTATGGTCATATTACCATGTTGACTGGACTTAATAAAATTCTTGCCATCTACCCTGGTGCTGAAGTGGTTAAGAGCTCAGGCTGCTAACCAAAAAGTAGGCAGTTTCCAAGCTGCCTGGAAACACTATAGTGCAGTTCTACTCTGTCCTAAAGGGTTGCTGTGAGTCAGAATCGACTTGATGGCACACAGCAACAATAACCCTCAGCTAGATTTCCTACCTTAAGTAGCTTATTATTCATTCCTAATGGACTCTCTATCAAGTTTCCCAAAGAGATGCTTCAAAACTCCCATCATCCCAAACCCCTATATGCACTCCAAGGCTTCTTATTCCCAGAAGTACCATCACCTCTAGGGCAAAACACAAGATCAGAGCATAAGTCTGGGCTAGATTTTATAAGATCAACATGCCATACTATGGAATTTCAACTTTGTGGACAATGGAAGCCATTCAAAGTTTTGCTCTAAAAGATCACTCTGGTGGCAGTATGGAGGATGGACAAGAATAGCGATGTAGGCAGATACATTAGTCGGATGCAGCACATACGCAAGAAGAATGAGGGACAGAAAACAAACAAGGATTACTAAATACTGAATGTTATGTACAGCGGATACATAATAGATGTTTGTTGAACTGATTTATTTTGGCTCTTTGATTCTGAGAAAAATATACCTACAGAAAAGTACTGACTACACTTAAAAAAAATGCATTGTTTAGAGCAAAAATACTTTTTCTGTGACTTACCATAAGGCAATGAACCCTATTATGCAATGGACAGATGGTGCAACAAGATATAAAATGAAATTAGCAATGATGAAACCCAGATGGAAATAAGGGAAAGGTCAATAAGTTAAAGGTCAAAGGAATTCGGCTCCATTTTGTCTCCTCTTACAGAGAACTGAGGTCATAGCTTAGTGGCCTCTACTGCTGTGAAGTTCAAAGACTATTCATTGTGCTGAAGAACCAAACGCTTACCCAGGGTTGTTCAAAGCTATAGGTACGTCGTCGATCTTCTACATCTTCATCCTGCTTTGCTTGTTGAAATTCTTGCCTCAGACGCTGTATCCGATCATGGTTGCTAGGGGTTGATCTGTTGCTGAAAGACAGAAGGGGCAACAATGAACACCCTTCAGTAATATAATCTGTGAATTGCAGTTGCCAGGGCAAAAACAGCAGTTTGCTGTGAAATGACTTAAGAGGAAGTGAATTTTTTAAAACAAGATCTGGGCACTTGAAGTCTGTTTTCATTTTGTTCTTATGATTAAGGCTTATTGAAATTAAGACAGATATTCAAGAGGGTGAATATTATATTTAGATGTTCTCTTTGTACGCTGTTCTTTAAAAGCCTCATTTACTTTCCATAATCTGGCAAGGTGTTGGCAGTGAAATTTTTTGGAAAGGACATTGCATGAGAAGTCAAAAATGCCAGAGTTTAGTCCTAGCTCTTCTACCTTCCTAGACTACGCCACTTAATGCCTCTGAGCTGTGCTTTCTTTACACTATATGAAGGGGGATAAAATCATTTTTGCTCTAAATATCAAAGTTGTAAGAATCAAGTGAAATAACACCATAAAATACATCCTCACCAGTGTGCAGCATCATTTTTGTAATGTCATTATATGAAGTTCCCGTTTAAGAGTCAGCAGAGGTCTTTACACAAAATGCAACTCTCAGAGCACAAACAAAAAGTATTTTAAAAATAAGTTCAGGTGATAGTTTGAGTTAACCAGTTAGCTAATAATAATATTTCCTACTTTTTGTATAGCATTGGATTTTATTTTATCCTCACAAAAGTGTGTAAGAGAGGTACAAAAGGTAGTATTTCACACACACATACATGCACACACACTTGTGTTTATCAACGAAGAAACTGACATTGGAAGAAGAAAAGTGACTTGCCTGAAGTCTCCCAGCAGGTTGGTGGGGCAAGTAAGACTAGAATCCAGATCTTCTGGCTTCTAGTCCAGCCCGCATTCCAGCCATGTTGTATGACTTAGTAACACGTATCAGATTCCAAAGCCCTTCCGTTATAAAATCATACAATTTTTAAAACCAGTGTTTTTGAAAGAGTAATACAGATCAATGACCAAAATTAAATTAATCTTAAATCTCACAGAATTTTTGGTCCATTCTACTCATTAAAGCACTAAATTGCATCCTGTCAGTAAAGTTATTCAAGCACATCAGGTGTACAGTCTGTTTGCCCAACAACAGACTTCCTAAGGATACGAATCAAGTCTTATATTTATCATATCATATATATACCCTCCGAGCTGCTAGCAGAATAGGAAGCTGCTAGTTACTAGGAAGATCAGGTCTCATGGAAAACACATTGTCCTGGTTACTCAGAGTGTGTATCTGAATTCTGTTGGCTGTACAACCCCCTGTGTAATGTACTTGTGAGAAAGTAGCTTGGAAAGGAGAATGTATAAAATTCTCAAACTAACAAATGTCTACATATTGTTTGTGAGTTGCTGTTGATTCCAACTCATTGTGACCCCATGTGTGCAGAACAGAACTCCACCACAGGGTTTTCAAGGCTGCAACCTTTCAGAAGCAGATTGCCAGGCCTTTCTTCTGAGATGCCTCTGGGTGTGTTCAATCTGCCAACCTTTTGACTAGTAGTCAAGATCTTAACTGTTTGCACCACCCAGCCACCCTCTGTCTACAAATAATTCCACGTATTTTGAAAGACTTCAAAGGCTTAAAAATCTTAAATTGAAAATGTTTGGGTACAGTACCACAATATTAATGTCCTCCAAGAATATGAGATAGTATTTCATACTTTAATCTACTGGATCCCTGTCACCTTCATATTTCTATCAATTGTATTAGAGCTTCTTGGATATTCTGCCGATACATTTAATCTGTTTTCCCAGTCAATAAAACTTGCCATCCCTTTGTTCTTCTTCTGACAAATGTTTTGAATGAGTCACTTGGAGATTAAAGGTAAACCGGTCTGTAATGTTCCCTACTTGACAACATGAAAGCACAGGTTCAAAACTTCCTCTCCACACTTTTGGTTCAGGCTGCTCCCACTGGCTTTTTTACAATTATATACAGCATTTTATCTTGTTCTAACACACAAATGTTCAATAATGGCTAATGCTCCATCTCTAGATGTAGTGCCCAGTCTAGAGAACTCCTTACTTTCTATGTGAAACTGACAGACTAAGCACGAGAATGGTTAAATTCATAAGACAAGGAGGTGAGAAAGTAAACATTCATTAATCTCAATGCCATCTTTCCAGCTGTGTCTTCTTTGTTCTTGGCATACTTCATAGCTTTTAACGTGAGGACTGTAGGAGGCTTGACTGACAAAGTGTTTTACAAGTCTACCCAGAAATATTTCTCTATTATTTTCATGTCTCATAGATAGTTTTGACCTCATAATTATTAAGTTCATGAGGTTCAATTCACTGATGAAACTTGATCTCCTACTACTTGAGATTAACTGAAAGTCCTTATCTCCTAGCAAGAGAAGTCAACCCAATGTCCTTAATTTTAAGTTCTGGTGACCTCAAATATTTTCCAAAGTACAAGACAAGTTCGAGAAGTCACTTCTTCCCTTGTTTACAAATCTGAGCAGGTAGTGAGACCAGTGTTTCACTATCTTTTCCTTGCTTCCTTTCTTCCTATGCTCTAGAGAAAGCCAACTGACTTTTCTGAGACTAGCAAAGCCACTTTCAGGGTTGAAGTTGGAAAACAGGCTGGAATGGTTTTCATGATTGATGATGACTTCCAAAGACTGGAAGACCGTCAAGCATCCTTGGGCAACAACAGTTGGCAGCTTGAAAGTGAAATCCTGGCTTCCAGAGATGAAACTATTGCAACTGCTCAGTTCTGTTTCTCAGGTTAGTCTATCCTCAGCCACTAATTCACATTTGGACTTCTAAAGTTCTTGGTTAGCTCTGCTGCCAGGGAAGCCAAAGGAAATTTTAAATATTCATTAGCAACAGGGACTAACCCCTACATATCCCAATCAACTTTCATTTAAGTTCACTGCCAACTTAAAGTTGCTCATTACTTTTTTGTGAGGGATATAATACCACCTAAGTCAATCGGATGGTGGAGTAAGACAATAAAACTGGTAATGAGGAATCAGTAAATCATGATTTATATGGGGAGGAGAACTCTAGAAATGCTTTTTTTGGGTAAAATAGCCACACAGAAAAAGCAGGACAGTTTAAGTCCAGCATTAGCACTTAGCCTTCCCCTACACATTAGCTCAACTAAAACTTTCTTAAATATATTTGATTTTACTAAATGAAGAGGGTTGGTTTTGGTTGAGTAATGAGCTGGATTTCTCTTTTTTTTTCTTATAAGACTAAGGAAGAATACATCAGATCATGCACTATGGAGATTCCCAGCGAAGACGTGCACAATGTGATCTTGAATTATATGGAATTCAGATCTTTTCCATCCATAATTACCATGAGGATTACAACCGCTTTTGTCAGAGACAGACCACACAGTGTAGTAGGCTTCAGAAACTTCAGATTCCACTACTGAAATGTGCTTTGTAGAAACAGCTGAAAATATCAACTCTTGCTAAATTAGTCCATTTGCAGGTAAGCATTGGAGCCTGACCTGCACCTGTGCTCCAGAGGCATGCTAACCCAACTGTGTCCTTTACAGTGAAAGACAGAAGAAACGTGACAACTGTGATTCTCACTTATACACACTATGTGTGCATAAGAACCATCCAAAGTGCTTGTTAAAGATGCTGATTCCTGAGACTCACCTTTAGATATTCAGATTCAGTAGATCTAGTACAGGGCCCAGGAATCTGCATGTATGAAGAAAGCACTGCAGGTGCTACATGGACTATACTTTGAAAACAAGGTCTGGCATGCTTCATAGCTGGGATAAATTCAAATGCCCACAGAAAAATTAATGTAAGAGTGAAGGGGTCCCTCCTGCACTGGAAGCATCCACATTTGTGACAAGTAGGGGGTGGGTAAAATTGTCTAGAAGGGGAGACCCTTATCTGGATTGAGTAGATTGTTGTCCTGAAGGGACGCAGGCCTGGTGGTGCTTTCCAATTTGTTAAGAGAGGTCCAAGACACAGGATTTCCCAAATTTTAAATGTTGGCTTATTATTCATTTTTTTAATCCTAGGTAAGCCAAATAAAATAGGTCTGTTGGCTGCTAGCTTGCAACCTCTACTTTATATTCTGCAGATGTTGCCTACTTTATATGATGCTTCTCTAGGCTACTTACTCACTGCACTGAGAGAAGGCCAGTGGTCCCTTAGCAACAGTCCCAAGAAAAAAATACCAAAAACTGAAACCTGGGCATTGTCCGTGTAGTCTTGCTTCTCCTAAATTGCCTGACACTTCTGCTTCTGTGGAACACTGGGTATAACAGTCTGCAGACTTTAGATCTGACCTATCTTTTCAGACCAGCATATGCCAAGGGAGAAGAGCTTGTGATGTGACTGATGAATTCTGTATGGATTAAAAATACTTTTACATTTGCATTTTTAATTATGCAAAAGAAATTTGGTGGCCCTGGAATAAAAGGCATAGCTTTCAGATCTAGAGTTCAATGGAAGAGAGAATTACTCTTTTTTTTTTTTTTAACAAAGAGGTACCATTTTGGTATACACTGTCCTTCCTGTAGGAGTCCCTGGGCGGTACAAATGGTTAATGCACTCGGCTGCTAACCTAAAGGTTGCCAATTCAAATCCACCCAGAGATGCCTCAGAAGAAAGGTTGGAGATCTACTTCCAAACAATCAGCAACTGAAAACCCTATAGAATGCAGTTCTACTCCGGCACACAGGAGGTCACCATGAATCAGAATCAGCTTGACGGCAACTGGTTTGGTTTGATTTTCTGGTCCTTTCCAAAGAAGAAAGGAAAAATGAGAGGGAAGGAGAGAAGACAGACATAAAGGAGAGAATGATTTGGAGCAGGTTTTCCATGTTGCTCAGATTTTCACACAAATAACATGCACTTTCTACGTTTGTTTTCCAACTGCTCCCTCCCACCGCAAGGTATTTTTGTAAGCACAGCTATGCCAATTTTATTTTACATGTTCCTGTAAAAAAGATTAGCATAACACGCTTTCGAAAATACTTCACAGCTGGAGGGAGTGATTGGTAAACAAATGCAGAAGACGCGCATTGTTTGTGTAAAAATACAGTATAATACCTGGTACAGGAAAAGAAAAGCTGTCAAGGATGTGTGGAAGATTAAATTTCTTCATATTTTTCTTTCTGTAATGACTTTCCTTTTCATTCTATCTTTATAAATTCTACCAATAAGCCAACGAAATCAGATTCCAATTCCTTGAAGCCTTTCGTAACTATTCCAGCCCATGTTCATCTTTTCCTTCCAATTCTTCATTAATGATTATCCTCTGAACCAAATATCATCATGCAGTGCTTACCAGAACTTGTATGTGTTTTTTTTCCTCTTTAAGTTTATGTCTTGATCACAACCATCTAACCTGTATATATTTTGTATGCCACTTCCCTGTGGCAGATTAGATTGTTCAGCAAATATTTACTCCCTCCACTTTAGACTCCATCGGAGGAATGTATTTCCCACACATTTGTGACGGACAGACTTTAAGTGGCTCCCATGATACCTGCCTCCTGATATTCACACCTGTGTTTAATCTCCTCTCTTTCAGTGTGTGGGGGAACCATGACTGCTTCTAACTAATGAAATGAGCAAAGGTGATGGAACGCATATGATTACATTTATGCAATTACATAAAAGTGTAGTGTCCACCTTACTAGTCTCTCTCTCTCCTCTTGCTGACTCTGAAGAAGGAAGCTGCCATAAATCCTACAGCTGCAAGGAACAGAATGCTGCCAGCAACTACGCAAGGAGGGAAGCTGATGCTTCTCTAGTCAAGCCTCAATATGAGAACCCAGACTGGCTGACATCTTGATTGCAGCCTTATGAGACCCTAAGCAGATGACCCAGCTAAGCTGTGTCCAGACTCCAGACCCATAGAAACTGTGATATAGTAATAAGCTGCACATAGAAAACTGGAGCCCTGGTGCCTAAGCGCTTAAGAACTCAGCTGCTAACCAAAAGGTCGGCAGTTCAAATCAACCAGCAGCTCCTTGGAAACCCTATTGGGCAGTTCTACTCTGTCCTGTAAGGGCACTATGAGTCGGAATCGACTCGATGGCAACCGGTTTTTATTTTTTAATAGAAAACCAATACCTCATTTATGTTAGCCTTGGCTATGTGACTTGTTTTGACCAACAGAATGGTAGTGGGTGTGATGCAAACAAGGGCTTGAAATATGACTGCATGGTGGGGGTATGCTTTCTTGTGTTCCTGCCTTTCATTAAGAGAAGAATACGCCCACAGTATAAGGAGAATAAGAGACACATGGAGCAGATCTGGACCCAACCTGCAGTTTAAATTAAGCTCAAGAGAGCGCAGATAGATTGGCCAATTCCAAGCCTATCTACAGGTGTATGGGCAAAAAATAAATGTTTGTTGTTGTACGTCACTGACTTTTTAGGTAGTTTGTTATGCAGCAACATTGTGGCAATAGATAACTAATAAATTTTCTAAAGCATCCTTCCTTAAACACACGCACATACCACCACCACATCATACAAAACAGTATTGGGCTCATGATACAGGGGTTGTACATACTTGCTGAAGTACATGAAATAAAGTGGCCTAGAAGCATCTAGATCTGGACACTGTACTCAGTTGGAACCAATAAATATTTCCTGTAGCAAAAGCATGTTGGTTAGAAGAGCAGAATAAAAGAGTATTAGAGGAACCACATTTTATGAATGAATTTCACCACCATCATTTATATGGTTAGTCACCCCAAAGTTCTGGTCTCTGAGAAAAATGACACAAGATGTAACTCTGCAGAAGATGTAACTGAAAATTGGTAACCGCCAGGTTTTACCACATGAAACCAATCAAGTGTACTTCCAATGGAACACCAGTTTGTGGCCAAGAATGTCCCACAGAAATCTATCCAAGTGCTTAGGGTGGTTCCTTTTTTCAACCTCCCTATCATTTCACCCCGAATACCCTTATCTGGTACCCTCATCTCTGAAAATCAGCCCTCTTGAGATGAAGGCAGGAATAAGGGTGTTGTTTTCCTAGAACATAGCGAAAATATACCTGCCAACCAGGTTATCTGGTAAAACTGAACTCAAGGGCTCATTCCTAGTTTCTTTTTTTGGCAGAGATTGATGACCTGCTAGGATATGGATCAAACCCACAATTCACAAGGATATATTCCTGGTTAAAATTCACTTTAGTTACTTTGCCAAAGGAACAGGATTCAGCAGATGTCATTTAAATCACCCATTTACAAAAGATTAGGTACATAGTAAAGATTTTTGTTGACTATATTATCTTATATCTTTGGCCATATCATTTTTGCTATCTACCTCTCAGCCTTAGCAATTTAATTTTTGGCCTCAGTACAAAATACTATTACAAATGCTAGTAAATTTCACACCTGCGCTTGGCATCCAATTACTGAGGGTGTAAAAGGGATCATTATTCTCTCCCCTCCCCCCCAAATAATATATCTATATATCTATATATATATACACATACATATACATATGTATACACCAACACACAAAACGTCAATTTGCAAATTGTATCAGAGATCTTGAAATAATGCAACACCATACTCAAAGCTTTTTCCTGTTGAAGTATCACTATGACTCCCCCAAGTATTCCATGCACACACCAAAGGAACCAACACACTAAAGTTCTGCTAAATGTCAAACCCTTCCACTTACGGAATTCTTTCTTTTCCATCTGCCTGTGCTTCAAAGTTCTATTGCCTCCCATTTTCTGGGTTTCCACATTCAAGACTTCTGGAATATCATTATGGTCTACATCCCAGCATACTTATAAAGGAGAAAAATAGTAAGTTAAACCTTCCGGGACTCAATTCATTTACACTCGGAGATGCTGTTTTCCTGAGCCCTGACTTTTCCAAGCCTTGACAATGTCTTTAGGTAACAAGAAGTCCCTGGATGGTGCAAATGGTTAACGCACTCAGCTGCTAACCAAAACGCTGGAGGTTCAAATCCACTCAGAGATGCCTTGGAAGAAAGGTGTGGGAATTTACTTCCGAAAAATCAGCCACTGAAAACCCTATGGAATACAGTTCTACTGTGACACACATGGGGTAACCCTGAGTTAGCATCAACCCAACGACAACTGGTTTTAGGTAACAAACTCAACCTTTATAGTAGGGTTTCTGTGTTTCAGTTCACTTATTTAAAATCTAAAAAACCCATTGTGGTCCAGTCGATTCAAACTCATAGCGACCCTATAGGACAGAGCAGAACTGTCCCATAGGGTTTCCAGAAGCACCTGGTGGATTCGAACTGCCAACCTTTTGGTTAGCAGCTGTAGCTCTTAACCAGTACACCACCAGGGCTTCCCCACTTACTTAAGGCAAATGTATTTCTTTCCTGACCTCCTTGGTAATTGTGGAATGGAAGGACTAAAGATCCAGTCCATTATGTGAAACACTCATCCTCCAAGAGCATTATTGTTTTTCTAAACATTTTCACTGGAGAAAAATTACAGCATGACTTCCTTCCTTGCCCAATTACTAATTCTTCTGGCATCCTATAAAAGGAAACTTTTAGTCCCTTTACTTGTACCAATGGGAAGACGAAAATTCAGCTATTTCACGGATGCCACTGAAAGCAGACACCAGGACCAGAGTAGGCAAAATGTGACACTGGGAGAAGCATATGTAGGGCAGAACTGTCACGTAGCTTTAGGAACAAGCAGCCAGCAATGACCACAAGCGTCTCAGATCATTAAGCAATGTCTTACTGTGATGTCATGCACCAATGCCCAGGATTGTAATCCTTTCAAAACAGACAGATTGTCAGCATGATAAAGTGGATACAAACAAGTTCCTGAACAGGGATGACTAAAGTGTAGGGGGGAGAAATGTCACTGAACTGAAATGGGATCCTAACTCTACTAGGAAATAACGCTGTTCAGAGACTCTGGCAAACAACCTTCTTTCCACTTAGATATTTTCCTGTACTGATTAGCAATTCCATAAACTATTCATGATTGTGTAATCGCCAAACAGTTTACAATCTACAGATGTCAGAACTGAGTTCTTAATTGCTGTAAATTAGTGAGCAAACACAGATTCCTCATTAAACCCATTACACCCGTATGTTAAAATGGAACACTTATTTGTTTTCCCTCATGGCACTCAAATCAGGAGCATTCTTCTTAAAATCCTAGGTATAGACAAACAGGGTGATATTGCTAAAGCACATTTGGCAGGTTTCTGTCACTTAAAAGGTGTGCTTATTTGGGGGCAGAAAACCTTTAAATGCAATGAATCTGTTGCCTAAATTTTAGCAAAGAACTATACTGTCTCCATGTTGCTTTCTTGAGAAAGAAAAAAGTGGTGTCACCTCTCTGTGATAGCTTTTGTTCTTAGAGGAACTCAGCACCTCCGCAGGAGTCCCTGGGTGGTGGAAAAGGTTTACATGTTCAGCTGCTAACTGAAAGGTTGGAAGTTCGAGTCCACCCAGAGGTGCCTCGGAAGCCCGGTGACGTACTTCCGAAAGGTCACAGCCATTGAAAACTATATAGAGCGCAGATCTACTCTGACACACTTGGGGTCGCCATGAGTTGGAAGTGAGTGGATGGCAACTGGTGATTGTGGAGCCCTTCTTCCTGTGGTGCCTGCGCAAAAGCACATGGGCTTGCCTCCCGTCACCTATCTAGGTGAAAACGCATAAATCGCTAAATGAAAAGGAAAGGGAAGGAACGGAGTAAAATGCTGTGGAAAAAAAACTCTGAACTTCCAAATTTGGTAAGCCTCAGACCAAGCTGGCTAAGAAGATCAGGGCTTTCCACAAAGGCTGTTTCTCTCAAGATGGAAGATTTATGAGGAATGGGGGAAAGGGTGTGAGGGTTAAACCAAGAAATGTATCAATTACCAAACTACAAATCAAAATAGCTCCTCTGCACAAGCTTCATTAAGTTTTATCAGCAAGTATCTTGGGGTTTTACACTCAAACCACAGGTCATAAATTCACAGTAATCCCCCATATGTTCACTAAACACCTGAATTCAATTTCTCTTCTGGTGGTGAAGCAGGAATGTGGGGCTCGAATTAATTATGTATGCAAAGTTAGTTTCTAATGGGCAGCTTTTTTGCAATGCTGAAGGGATTTATAACTTCTGAAAGGTAAGGATAGATCCTTTATCAATCTTAGCATTTTTATACTGGAATGTTGGTCTAAATTCCCTCTTCCAAATTTGAATAGTGGAAAGATAAGGTGGCAAATATGTTATACCTGATGTCATAATTTTTGCAGTTTTTCTGTAGACAACTATAGGCATTTGTGATATGTAACAAATGGCCTTAATACTTACTTCAAGGTTTTTAGACAAATATTTTTGTGGGTAAGTACAAGTCACCTTGAATTATACAGAATGTCTAAACTGGGGCTAAGTGGCTATATTTATATGTGTCTATGTGTACACGTGAAATTAGCTACTTAGGAAATATCATGTCATTTTCAGTTTATTTTCACAATTTTACTCATCATGTGTAATATGAAAAGAATTATGAGAAACTTATGCCAATCCCAAAGGCACTCACTTTCCTCAGCTGATACAATTCATTTCCAGATTCTGACACCCATGATTTGTTGTTCATTTCACACCAATTTCAGTGTAATAAATCATAACAAATTAAAAACATACAGCTATATTCTCTGGGTTAAAAAGGTGGTTGCCAAAGCTGTTAATACTGTGTTTGCTTCTGATGTGGTGGTTCCAGTTCTCAGATGCTTTCTGGATCAGAGAGGGTCACCTCTCTCCATCAGAAAGACTCTGGTGAGATTTTACTCTGAGTCCCTTTGTGGTCATTTTGTAACAGGGCTATCATTTTATAAGCAGCAAAATCTCAGGAATGTACCCCTCGCCCCATTTTATTACTATCATCACTCTTCCTTATTAGCCTGTCACTGGTCTCAGGCAAGAGTGAGAAAAATTCAGCTTTACTTTTTCAAGGGGAATTCCTTCAGCTACAGAGAACATACAAGTGCCTGCACATACATAATGTTAGAACCCAACAAGAAATACACACAAAAAGATATTGTATTCTGAGCCCTAGGTAGCTTTTCCTGACTGGTAAGTTTCACAAACACAATATAAGCTGGTTTCTATTCAAAAGGATTGCTAAGTATATTGCAGTCACATTTCCAATGAGGCATTTGCTTAAAACTCAGCACAAAGGGAATGTAATTTAGTGAGTTTTTAAAAACTTTGTTATTCAGTGATTTTTCTAAAAACTTTAGACTGTCAACGTAAAACATCATCCAAGTTTTTAAGAAATCATATTCTAATAGAATTTTTAACAAACATCCTTTGAATATTGTGAGTGTGTACTGGAGCCTGGCGTTCTGGGTGATGCAAACGTTTAAACATACTCAGTTGCTAACTGAAAGGTTGGAGGGTTTGGTCTACCTAGAGGTGCCTCAGAAGATAGGCCTGGTGATCTACTTTTGAGAAATCAGCCACTGGAAACCCTGTGGAGCATAGTTCTACTCTGACACACATGGGGTCAACATGAATCAGAGTCAACTGGACAGCTACCGGTTTTTGTGTTGAAGCTTAAATCGCAGAGATGGTGAAAAACACCAGATTGAACCTCCTCAGGCCCCTGTGAAGGAAACGAGCAGAGGGAACCAGCTGGAGGCAGGATCCAGTGCCTCGTGCGTCTTCCTGACTCCCTAGCAGCAATACTACATAACTATAAATGAATACATCAGAGGAGATAAAATGTTTTCCAGATATACCTGTGCATGTAAATGCATTCTTGAAAATAAAATGTTACAGCGTATTTGAAACCATGTATGTCGTTTTGCTTTGCAGGATGCAAGAAGCAGTTAGAATTTGGGGTTAATGCCAAAAGTGCATTTACATTTTATAGATTGTGTGATTTTATTGAACTGTCTAATAAATGGGTTAGAGAGTTGAAGAAAGTTTATGGATTATAATATTCATTAAATAAAGTCACTGGGGATACAGAGGTTAGCCACTTGTGACACACAGTGAAAGTCTGTGCTCCGAAGTAAAATACACATTTAGGTTCTGACTGAAGAGCAAAAGGAATTCCATCCTATAGGCGAGAATCCTAAAGAGCTAAAGAGTGAAATTCAGGAATGCATTAGGAACATTTGAAATAAAAAAACAATGGAAATGAAATTACAAAACCTGATGGGTTTTGATGACAAAATAAAATGATTATCAAGTTCTTTTTTATATTAGAGAGGTTTCATCATACAGGCACAGAAACTAATTATAGAACCATTATTTTAATTCTTTAATCATGAAATGATTACATAGAATTCAAGGCTTATATTTTCTTTGTTTTTTTTTTTTTCATTCTCTGTCTTTAAGAGCAGCATAATTGCAAAATACTATACAAAACTAAGCTATGTTTTTTGTTGTTGTTTTTTAGATAAAAACTCTTATATGATTCAGTGTTTAATAGTCATGTCATGATTCTAAATTATGGCTAAATTCTACACGGATTTTCTGAAATGATTCAAAATGGAAACATAGTGCCTGAAGGTTTCAAGAGAGAGTACCTAATGTTTTTGAGAACTAGAATAAAAATAGCTAAATATATATTTATTAATTAGTTTTCTAAAAATAAAAAAAGAACATTGGATGTATTTAAATGAAGAGCTCATATGTATTATTGTTTTTTAAACATTTTAAAGATCATTAGGATATTTGTCTTGACTGATTTTTTAAATTTTATTTATGTTCTTGATTGACTTTATAATTATTAGCTAATAACTTTCTTGGTTTCACTTCTATTCATAATTTGGCCATGTCCCATCTTAAAAATCTATTTATCTGGATGGGGGGAATAAATGAAACAGAAGTGTCAACCAATTTAACTTCTCATTACAGAATTAGGTAAATTATTACATGAGAAAAACATATTTGGTCATACCTTTTGTGTTTTCCTAATAATTTAGCTAACCCTGTTTGAAGTTATTGACAGACTTATACACTCCATGCATTCACTTCATTCTGAATAATCAAAAACTTACCAAGAATTCTTTCAGGACTGATTACGTGACATTAAAATATGATTTAAAGTAATGAAGTACAGTGAAATGAGCTTAAATTCTGAGTGTCTGTTTTTACTTCTCCAAAAGGGAGGTAGCAACAACAGTCTTTGCTGGCTCACAAGATTTTGAAAACTATAAAACATAACACATATATACATAATAGTATCAATATTTAGCTTGCCTCATTCTTTTGTAAATTATATTTTTCAAAGTAATACTTACATACATATAGTTTATATTTTAAAATGCTAACTAAAAGGCTTAAAATAAAAAGAACCTACTGCTTCACCACATCGCATCCCTCTGACTACCCAGTCCCAAGAAAACCACTTTCAACACTTTTAGCTGTTTTCTACGATATCTGTTTTTAACACAACCTGAGCTATTCAGATCAGTCATAATTCTTAGTTTGTGATTCATTCTCACTGATGATTCTTGTATGGCTCACTTCCTTTAATTTAGTTAGCTACTTTTAATGCTGTAATTAATATTACTAAATGTAAATCCTCAACGTGAATCCATTACCCAAAACAAAAGCTAGGGATTTAACAATAATCCACATTTAACCAAATTCCTCTGGCATTTAACTCCATTTTTCTGAATAATATGTTTATACCACTATCTCCTGATTGATTAATTTTGAACATTATCTGTTGATTTCCTACTATGGTAGGTGAGGCATTAAGTCTCCTACACAATGCATCGCAATTCCCACTCCCAATTTCCACCCCCCATATTAAATATCATTAAATATGATATTTAATATAAACTTGGCAAAATTGTTTCCATCAGGTCATTAGGGTTTATGAAAATATGGATTCAGTTAAGGTGTTGATTCTGCATCTTTCCAGCAAAACCCTACAAGTCCTCTTCCATGTTAAAACCTTCAGAGAAGTAATCCTCTACCCTCTCTGCTGCCAGAATCAAGCTATTTTTGAAAAATTAATATGGTCTTTTTTGTGATGCAAAACTGAATTAAAATGTTTAAGAAGTACGTATGAAGTAAACAATTATATCTATATTACATTTAATTTAAGAAATTGTCATTATGACATATCTTATTTTACATATCTCTAAGACAGAAAGAAAATGCTGCCAATTAAACTGACATTGATTGTAAGAAGCATCTTGATTTCAGAGACTTTAAATTGTGGAAAATGTGAATCTTATAACTGATGAAAAATGGTGGTGGTATGGTATTTGAAAAAATCAGCATTACGAAAACAGCAATAAAAATAATTGGTGGTGAGATGACTTGAGTTTTTTTGTTTGTTTTAGATCATGGGATAAACCTAAACCTTAAACTGATTTTTGCAATTTTAGGTAGAAATTGCTGAATTTCCTGAAAGCGATCTGCAACAGAATTCTCCCTATCCTGGGTGCCTCTCCTTCCTTTTGAGCTACAAAATTCTCCATGAATATTTTCCTATTCATCATAAGATCAAGAATATTGATCCAGAAAGCTACATATTTCTGGGTTTTATTAGCTTAAATTCTCAGGAAAACATCTTTTCAATTTAATGTTATAACTTCAACTTGGGCCAAAACCAAAAACCAAACCAAACCACTGCTGTGGAGTTGATTCCGACTCACAGTGACCCATAGGACAGAGTAGAACTGCCCCATAGGGTTTCCAAGGCTGCAAATCTTTATGGAAGCAGACTGCCACATCTTTCTCCTGCTGAGCGGCTGGTGGGTTTGAACTACCAAACTTTCAGTTAGCAGCCAAGCACTTTTAACCATGGCACAACCACAGCTCCTTTTGGCCAAAAGCCAATATGAAAAATGATCATAATGTCAACATTTCTGTGTTTTTTGCAACCCTGTATTTGAAAACATTATTCAATTTGTTATATAATTTTCCTTCTGGGAAGTATACATATGAAAAATTCGTCCTAAAATTTAATGCCAGAGAAGGTGCTTCTATAGATGATCTCATATATTTTCATTTATCATAGAAACAACTGGTCATGATAAGAACATTCCTGAATCTTACACAAATTTCCTTTTTGAAAGTATATGTTCAAATTGACTCCTAGAATTTAGTGTGTCAGTGGAAGGATTTCTCCAGATGAAGTTATACATTTCCTTTCATCCCAGAGTATAAATTTTATGTTGTCCTTTTTGCCTTGGCTACCAGGAAACTCTGAGATAGATTTAATGCTTAATAGTAACTACTCACTCTTACAATTTTTTAATATACCTTTAACCTTTTCGGTGTCCCTTTAAATTTCATTAAAAAAAAAAGCTGTTTCAAATAATTTGTTGTAATTAGGTCATAACTTATGCATGAATAAATTTAATATCATTAACCACACTTCCTACCGAGTCACAGTGGCCACTGAACATTTGGAATATAAAGCACAGAGTTTCTTTTCCTATTTTGAGAAGTTAATTCCTTCAGATTTTTCTAATAGTAATAATAATACCTGGCTTCATGAATATGTAAACAATATGAGATGAGGTATAAGAAAGGATCTCACACAATGTCTAGCATAGAACAGGCACTTCCTAAACACTAAATACAATTAAGAAAAATGACATTTAGGTAGAGACATACAGTTTGTTTTTTTCGGTTGCCATCAAGTCGACTCTGACTCATGACAACTCCATGTGTGTCAGAGTAGAACTGTGCTTCATAGGGTCTTCAATGGCTGATTTTTCAGAAGCAGATTGCCAGGTCTTTCTTCTGAGGCACCTCTGAGTAGACTTGAACCTCCAACCTTTAGGTTAACAAGTAAGTGCATTAACCATTTGCACTACCCAGGGACTTGTAGAGACATATAGTAAACAGTAGAAGTTTAGGCCTGTGGCTCAGGAGAGAAGTGAAACTGAAGCTATAGCTTCGATGGTCATTGACAGATATTAGGTATAGTTTAAGCCATGCAAGTGGATGAAATCATATTGAGAACACGGAGCAGGAGAAGGGGGCTGAGTACATATGAAAAATCCAGCCAATACTCTTTCAAGGAAAGGACTTTTTCCAAAAAAATTTTTCACAGTGGTTATATAACAAAAACAGAGAAGAGAAAAGGAAGATCAGGCTGCTCAGGAAATGCGGACTTCCTGGGACTTAAAAAATGTACTCAATTCCAGGGAATACCTGGGAGGCTTGAGTACAAACCTCTCTACTCCTGCAGGCTGGGTCTCAGGCTCCTGGTATCTGGGCTGCTGGCAACATGAGAGCTGCTTTGCTGGTAACAAGGAAGTGTCTCCTCAGGGGGCTGTCAATCTAACACTTTTCATGAGCACTGAGCTTCCTCTGACTGAAAGAAATGTTAAAATAAATTAAAAATTTGTTTAAATTAACTGAATGTGACGGCTATAATGTACTGTTATCATGACTGTCCTTCCTAAGTTAAGTCCAGGACTCGAAGATAAACCTTTCTATTTCCTTGATGTTATCAAATAGGCTTCTCAACCCTTCTATAGTTTGGCCAACTCTTCTAATGAAAAGACTCCAAGAAATACTACAGGTTGTGTTTTCCTCTTGACTGAGGCTGCATTTCATCATATCCTGTTTAGTTAATGTAGTTTCTAAGTCCCAATGAACATTCTTATGAAAGAGATAATCTTTTTTTAAAAAGCTTATTGGACACCTTCAACTTATTTAAATATTTTCCAGAAAAAAAAAAAAAAAACTTGATAAACTTTATTTTTTAATTCTAATAACTTAAACCATGATCCTCTGCTGGATCTTAGAAGTAATTCAAATATTAAGTGAAAGACGTCACCAAGCAATGTAAGTCTGATTAATGACAAAAAGGAATCCTAAAGGACAATGAGCTTTTTAAATTTCTAAGAGAAAAGCCAGAATTTGTGATCAGTAACTGTAGTGGTACTCTATGTTTGGGAGATCAAGATGTCGGGCATGGCAGGAAAGAAAGATCTCTTGAAAACCTTTTTTAAAAATAAAATCCTCATTCCAAAACCTGAGTGTACGTATGTGCAAGTCCACATTTTCCAATTGGTTTGGTCCCCCTTTTGTATGCATTTGGGGTAGGGACTGTGAGACCACACTCAAATTCAACCCATAAACAACCTTCACTTTAAAATGCATCGTTCACATCTTGCCAAGATGTGATATAACATCATTTGATATTATAAAGTATTGAAAAGCTTAGATCGAAAAACAAAACAAAACAGACATTCCCTACTTTTCACCACAATCTCTTCCTCGAAACCACATCATAAAGTGGATCAGATTTCCCCATAGGAGTAATGTTATAATTTGAGGTATGTTCCTGACCAAGGAGCTGGCCTCAGATAACTTTATGATATAGCAACAACAGATCATATAAGCAAAGATACAATAACTCTAAGGCTTTATAGTAATTTTAATAGTAAAAATAGACTGTAAGTACCATAAATCAGGTTTAAATATATTCTATACATTATTTATGTAAGATAACCCAAGATTCTATGAACATACATAGTATCAAGGGACTTTTAGAAATGTGCTAACTAAATATTGTAATACTTTTGGCTTTTTTTTCTCTCCATCTAAAATGGACTTGAGAGTGACTTCAATCAGATTTTTTGAAGGGGAAGAGGGAAGTTGTCTAGTTTAACCCTTTAATTTTACCCCTGAGATGTAACATGCTTATTATGTGACTTTTCACAGGATCCTTCTTTTACTTTGGAAAAATTTTCCTGCAGCTAGCAGAGGCTTTCAAAAATCATTCTACCGACCTCAGAAATATTTCAAAATGCTAGAGCCAGGAGATCACAGATTGTTCAATTAAGTGCTAGAGTGTGTGTTGATCTCTAGCATGACATTTAATAAATCCTGGCTTTTAAAAAAGGAACATTCAATCATTTTTCAGATAATTGATAGAACTGGCAAAGAACAATCTCCAATCTGTACTAGTACTGTTTGCTTTCCTGTCTTCTAGTTCAGACCCTGGCTGCGAATAGCACTGAATGGATGGTTAAGGGCAGAGAAAAGTAAAATGTGTTAATGACATGGTATGAGTGACTGGCAATTCAAACAAAATCTTATGCTGTAGACTATACTCCACGATCATAGCATCATTGCCTTTAGAATAAAAGAATATTTGAATTATCAGGTAGTTTTGATATCATGGTCCCTGGGTGGTACAAACAGTTTGCATTTGGCCGCTAACCTAAAGGTTGGTGGTTTGAATCCACCTACTGGTGCCATGGAAGAAAGCCTTGGCAATCTGCTTCCGTAAAGATTGTCGCTGTTGTTGTTAGTGGCTGTCACCAGGAAAACCCTACGAATCAATTCTACTCTGTAACACATAGGGTCACCATGAGTCGGAATCAACAGAAACGAGTTTGGGTTTTGTTTTGTTTTGTTTTTTAGATCATTGGGACCAACTTGGCTCATAATTTAACACTCTATTGCTAAAATTTTCCAGATGCATAGAAATCAGGAGAAAGCTTTCTAATCAGGGCCATACTTGAATTAGGAGAGCACACACACACACATGCAAACCTTTCAGTTCATAATACGGATTTAAAGTAAACAGGATACTATTTCTTATGTACGCCAAATGGGATCAGCCAATTGAAGTCAAATACCTCCTTAATGTATATTATTCCTAAAACAGTACCATATTTGAGGTACAAGAAACACAAAAATATGAAGAAAACCAGATTTGGGCCATTTTAATTCAGACTCTCTAAAAAGAAGTAATATTTATATAATTCCTCTGTCCAAATTGTGTCTTTTATTAGTACTCTGTTTAATTCAAATTCGCAGTCATGTGGAGTAGACAAATTAAATGCTAATCAAAGTCCAGAGAATTTTAAGCATCTATTCCATTATCTTAAATGCAACTCCAGACAAACCACCAAAGTAAACCTCTTTTTCCCCTCTTATCTTTCAACATAAGTAAGCCTTTTAGTCTTTTCCCTTATGGTGTAACTCATACCAAACGATGACACTATTTACTGTATCTGCTTTAAAAGGGCATAGCTCCCATTCCTATTTCAAATAAAGTCATTGTGCAATTATGCTTTCAAGAAACAATCAACAGAGAAAAAAACGCATCTCCCTCACTCCAGTCTTTTTAGAATTGGGTAGTGAATACCCTTTCTTACCACCAGTGGCATTGAAGTAATTATTTAATGTTAAGGTTCACTTCCTTGGGTGTAAATTTTGGTTTCAGTTGACACTAAAAAGAAGCATCAATTTATTAGGAGATAAAACTTGTTCTCCAGTAATGGAGCAGCTGCGTACACAAATTTCTTGCAGTTTAATGTTCTTGCACATAAAGCAATTAGAGTTTTCTGACAAAAAGACTTGCCACGGAAATGAGAGCATTTATCCGTAGCGTATCGATGGCGTATCCGTGGCGGGGAAGATCTATAGGATGCAAAACTCATGAGGCTTCAATTAAAAACTCTCTGAGGAAATGTAAAATAAAAATAATAAACATATGTAGTGGGCAAATACAAGTGAAATGCTTCCCTCAGTGAGCCTGAATGAATACAAATCCTGCAAATTTTACAGTCATGGTAAATGTCCCCAGTACCGACGTTACGGTTTTCCTGGCGATGGACTCACTTAACGATGCCTGGAACTCAGCCTGCTTGGATTCTAAGCAAGCGGTGATACAAAAATGGCAGACAGGCATATCTGATTTTCCTCAACGATAAGGAACAATAGCAAATAGCTGAGCAGTTAGTTATTTCCAATTGACAAAGATTTCTGAATGGCTGGGGCCACACTTGTCTTGCAGGAAACTAAAGCACACCCACCAGGAGTTGGGGTCTCCCCAGACAGTGTCCCCATCCTTCACACACCACCCCTCATTCTTAATGTGAGAGACAAAGAGTGGCTGAGGCAGCAGAAAAATGTGGTTTATTTCTTTGCATCCTCCTACCCCCCCCCCCCACTATGAGTGCTATTGTAGCAGCTACCTCCAGATGGTGATTCTGGCTGAGAATATTTTTTCTTGGGAGGATTAGTTGAGATTTAAAATGGCTATCACATATCTAAGTAATTTGTAGCCACAATTATCATTGTTATTGACTAAAAACAAACAAATCAGAAAAACAGTTGCCATCAAGTCCATTCTGACTCATGGTGACCCCACGTGTTACAGTAGATCTGTGCTCCATAGGGTTTTCAATGGCTCAGTTTTTAGAAGTAGATTGTCAGGCCTTTCCTCTGAGGCACCTCTGGGTAGATTCAAACAATTTCAAATGTCAAACAATTGTGGACATTCACAATTTCAAATATTCTATGCCCATAAACATACTGCTCATCGTCAAAATATATGTCCTAACTTTTAAGCACAGGATAAGGAGCTGAAAGGAAAGGGCTTAATGGTCACAAGAAAACTCAGAAGGGACACATCAGAGTTGCAGGTCAAGGTTCTGCATGGGAAGGTCTTATTCTGAGACACCATATCAGCCCTTGAGGCAGGAGTGCAGCCACTGGAAGCAGCTGACTCCTCATCTTGGAGGAGTGCTCACCCAGAGCCATGGTGGCAGAGCTCAGCTGGGCTCCAGCTCATCTGACTTCATTATAATGTTCTTCTCATTAGACCAAACACTGACCAGGCACTTGTTAAATTCCTTATATCTCCGGTGTACATGAATGGGAAGAACAGCTTCTTCACATTTAATCTTCTGACTATAACTACCTAAGAGAAGAAAAACGGTGACAATAAAGGCTCAGCCCATGCAATTTATTCCCGTTGGCGTTCTTTCAGTAGAAAGAGGAAAAAAAAAGCCCTTGAAATGAATGCAGCATGAAAAAAACCTGTGCTGAATCATGAGCGTGATTCTTATATAAGAAAAAAAAAAAAAGATTCAAACTGAATTTTAAAATTTTATTTTATAACTGGAGCCCTAATGGCAGTAGTGGTTAAGACTTTGGCTGCTAACCAAAAAGTCAGCAGTTTCAATCCACTAGCCGGTCCTTGGAAACCGTATGGGGCAGTTCTACTCTGTCCTAAAGGGTGGCGATGTGTCGGAATCAACTTGACAGCAATGGATTTGGTTTTTGTTTTTTTGTTGATTTGTTTTATTTTATAACTACCTATAAATCTTGTGCAGAGTTGTGCATTTATTTAAGAAAACTGACACAGAACATGCATTATCAATTGCAGGGGTTTTCAAACTTGGTGGGGAAAATGAGGGTAACAGAAAACAGAAGATCCTGGTTTAGAGAGGAGAAGGCCCCAAGGAGGAAGAGACCCTTCCAGTGACTGAGTAAAGGGTACAGTGGAGGTTCAGTGGTAGAATTCCCACCTTCCATGAGGGAGAACCAGGTTCAATTCCCAGCCAATGCACTTCAAGTGCAGCCACTACCCATCTGTCAACAGAGACTTGCATGTTGCTATGAATCAGAATGGGTTTCGGTGGAGCTTCCAGACTAAGACAAACTGAGACCGGTGATCTACTTCTGAAAAATCAGTCAACGAAAACCCTATGGATCATACAGCCTTTGAGTTGCACAAATGGTTAAGCGCTCAATTACTAAGGTTGGCAGTTTGAATCCACCCAGAGGTAACTTGGAAGAAAAGCCATTGGGGGAAAAAGAAACCCTATAGATCACAATGGTTCATATGATCCTATTGTATATGGGGTTACCATGAGTCAGGCGCCAACTCAATGGCAGCTAATAACAACAGTGGCAGAGTAAGACACCCCTATCTGTGCCCCCAGCCCTTTGCTCAGCTCTCCCGTACTCACATGATACTGTAGGTGTTTGTTTACTATACTTGTCTCTCTCTGGATTAGACGGTAACCTTGAGTGCAGGGACCTGGTCATATTCATTTTTGCTTCCTCAGCCCTTAGCCCAGAGCCAGAAAAATAAGGGCTCAAAAAACTTGCTAAATAAATAAGAACCTCTGATCTGTGCTTTCCTTGTAACATGTTCCTCTTGTCACTCATCTTCTTTAATTTTCTTTTATGAGTATTTATATTCTGTGCCTGCACCTCCAACACAAAACATTATGATGATAGTTACTGTATTTACCTCATAAAACCAATCAGAAAGGATTTCCTATAACCAAATCTGCAAATTTCATAATAAATAATGATTCTATTCTACCCAACTCACAATGCATGTTTAAAGATTTGAGATCATCAGCTGCTTTCAACAGAAAGCCCTCTGCCCCGACACACACACAAAACACTTGTTTTTCAGGGTTCTTATACCTATAAAAGGATGACATAAAACATAAAAAAGAAAGTGTAATGCTATAATGAAAATAGACATTGGAGAATTAGAAAAAGGATTCTGTTATTGTGTTAACTACAATGCGAACCCAGTGTTTTTCAAACTTTGACCACAACCCACAATAAAAGTACATTTTATGTACTGATCCCTATAAAGGTACATCCATATAAAACTGAAACAGAGGTTATGAAATAAAACCATTTCTATTTGCAGCGTGCTCTAACGTTTTCTATTCTACACTACCTTGCTTTTTTAAAGTGCTGATGCTGATTTTTAAAAATTGTCACCTATATGTTGTCCCTTTCTCACTTCATTTCCAGAGAGACGTTTTTATAATCATTCAAAACCAAAACAGAGTCGTCCACAACCCATAAGGTAGGAAATGGAATTTTCATGGAAGAAGTTAAAGAATCAAGAATCTTCTGGAGGGAGTAATCTCTCTTGGATTTCTTCTCTCTTTGGTATCTTCATTGCTCTGTGTGTGGTTTTCTGGGATAGCTTCTGTGTGTTTGATTCTCTTTTCTTTTCCATTTCATGTGGTCTATGTGGTAAGACAGGGCTGAAGGCCAAGCGGAACTGGGGTAGGACCCAGGAGAATTAGAAAAGGAGTCCCTACTCAGGCCTGACTCTGGTCAGCCCAGGCTTCATTCTGAGAGAAGAAGAGGAAGCCTCCAGCTCACCGAAGAGCCTGTCTATGCACTAACTTTGACCAAATAGAAAACCTGATCCCAGACCTGAGCTATTAATAAGGTGTGTGCACATGCTAAGTGCACTCCTTGAGTGGTGCAAACAGTTAACGTGCTCAGGTGCTAACCAAAAGGCTTGAGGTTCAAGTTTACCCAGAGGTGCCTTGGAAGAAAGGCTTGGTGATCTACTTCCAAAAATCAGCCATTGAAAACTCTGTGGAGCACAGTTCTACTCTGACACACATGGGGTTGCCATGAGTCACAGCTGACTTGACGGCAAATGGTTTTTTATGTGCCAAGTGCTTCTGTGAATATTCCTCTACAACACTGTCCAAAAGAACTTTCTGTGATAATGGAAATGTTCCATCTTGGTGCTGTCCATTATGGTAGCCACATGTGTCTACTGGGCACTTGAAATTAGCACTTGGCTAATTCAACACACAGAAATTGAATGTTTAATTTCATTTGATTTTAATTAATGTAAAGTTAAAGAGCCAAATTTGGCTAGTGGCTTCTATATTGAACAACATAGCTCTTGAACTTATCAAAGATGGGTAACAGAGGTAAGGTGGAAAGGTGTAGGGGTGGGTAGGAATTTGGAGATACTGATTTGGAGCATGTCTTTCCCTCATATATTTCCAAGATTAAGATCTAATTGTGGAATTTGGCATTTTCAAATCTTGAAGCAGAAACAGAGAGTTTATGGAATTAAACAACCGAAGAGTATCACCTGTTAAATTATTTTTTTATTGGTAATGAGCAATCCCTTCTGGCTAGACATGTGCTGAAAGCTGTAGTACAAACAGTTGCATATTCTTGGAGGGGTAGAAGAGGTAAGAATCTAGTGCATTGTAAGGTTCTGAAAAGACCTAGGTTTAGATCCTGCTCTATGACTTACTGACTGTGAGACCTGGAGCAAGTTACAAATTTTTTTTTTTGCTTCCACAGCTACTCATGGGCTGTCCTAAGTAGCAAATGAATTGGTATAATGGAAGATGTGGTTTACAGTAGATAAGTGTGGTAATTATTCACAACACTCAATGGCATGTGCACACAGGCAGAAGTGCAAATAGCTATTTCTCTTTTGCTTAGGATAACTATCAGTTAACTCACATAAGCAGAAATAGGCTGGCTTTATGGCACAGTGGTTAAAAGCTCAGGCTGCTAACCAAAAGGTCAGCAGTTTAAATCC
>NW_004444131.1:2513868-2607718 GCF_000243295.1 Trichechus manatus latirostris
GAAATAGGCTGGCTTTATGGCACAGTGGTTAAAAGCTCAGGCTGCTAACCAAAAGGTCAGCAGTTTAAATCCACCAGCCGCTCCTTGGAAACCCTATGGGGCAGTTCTATTCTGTCCTATAGGGTTGCTATCAGTCAGAATCAACTTGATGGCAAAGGGTTTTATTTATTTATTTTACATTTATCTACCTCCTAGAAAAGGATGAGTGTAATCCAAAAGTTGTGGAAGATAAGATAATCTGAATAGCAAATTCTCTAACTTACTGGGAAAAGTCACTCTACTGAACACATTGCACAGTTATGCAGAACTAACAAGACTTCAGTAAACAAACCACAAAGATCTCAGTGCCCTCTAAGCGCTTATATTAAAAAAAGGGTATACCTCTTGGTACAATCAGTAGGTACCAACACAACAGCCTTCAAGAGAACTGCAGTTTCAACATTGCTGTTGGGTACATAAAAAAATGTGCTAAAATAACAGGCAATTGAGGTGTTCTGAAATTAGATCTAACAAGGTGAGTAATTGCTGTGCAAGTCACACTACATTTTACAGACTGTTCTCACATTGAACGAGATGCAGAGATTGCCTTTAAAAGGTATAATCTTCTGTAATCAGTTTTTGTGTGTGTGTGTTCAAAGCAATTGCTTTTCAAAGGAAAAATAATACAAGAGAACAATGGTGCCCACTCCCAATTTCTTGGCCAACACGTAAATTCTGCCCGTTCACAGTAGGCAGTTACTGACCAGCTGGACCTAAGGGCAGTGTAGCCATTAACCTTTTGCGATATTTGTCAGAGATGTGAAGTGCCTTTGGGGCCGTTTCTAGAACATAGGCCCAACTGAGGGAGTACGTGGGGAACACTTAGTTATCACATGTGAGGTCCACGCTCAGACCTTGTGAAGTAGGGGGAAGCATTACAGTTAGAAGAGAGAACCGAGCTAGCATGTATTGGGAGGCAGCGCCCGATCTAAATTCAACACCAAGAGGGAATGGTGAGTTAAAGGACAATGTGATGACTGTAGGGAATAAAAACAAGACATAGTCAGAAGAGGAGAAAAGACTATGGCTGTATCTTTGTATTTGTGTCTAAAAGGATATATATCCTTTTATTACATGTATTTTGGCAGTGTCTGCTATGCCAGGTGCTATGCTATATGCTTGGCATAAAGTGATGACTAGAACAGGTATAATTCCTACCCTTCAGGAGGAACTCTGCCAATAATAAATTAACTAGAATTATGTTAGGTACTTGGAAGAAGAAGAACAGAGTGCGACTGGATTGAGTTCAGCTTACAACATTCACCCAAATTCTGACTTCATGAAGTAAGTTGGAAAGCTGAGTAAGGACCCTCCACTAACAGCTGGCCTGAGAGTCCAGAGGAGCCACAGGCACTGAGAGTGTGCTCTAGTGGGCTGCCCTAGGCACAACTCGGGCTCAACCACCTGTCGATGGGGCATGGCACCTAAAGCCACCAGCCTGAGGAGGACACACACTTCTTGCAGGACTGTGGGAATTCAGGCCCTGTTCTCAAACTGTGGGTGAGCTGCTCAGATAGATGCCACCGCCACACGGGAACCTGAACCCCCACAGTTCCAGAGCTGGAGATGCTTCCAGAAACTGACAAAGAGAGCTTTGGGTGAGTGCAGGGCACATATAGCTAAGAACCATCTAAGACCTCATCAGCCCAGAAATGAACTCACACTCCTCTCAATGCCACCTGAGGGGGCCTGCTTTTTGCAGAGCTGTACATTAATTTAAATGTTTTAGTGAATCTGAGGTGATATCATTTGTTACTTTTGACTTCAGAAACAAACAATTGGTCACACACTAAACTGAAGAAGATGGTGGTTTAAGTCTGGAAACCTTGGTGGGACTCAGAGCAGCCACACCAGGACGGGTTGGGTGCCCACTTAGAAAATGAAGTATGGAGGGCTGCCTGTGCTCCTGCCCACTCTGCAGACTGGGATATGAAGCACTCACCAAGAACAGAACAGAAAGTTAGATTAAAAGTAGAGTAATCCAGGCTGGAGGAATCAGATAAGACTTCTTGGGCAAGGTAGCATATTTTAGGGTCTTAAAAAAAAGTAGAATTTGGAAAGGTGAGTAAAGGGCATGAGATGAAAAGATAGTATACGCAAGATGTAGTGGTTAGATATAAAAGGAATCAGTCTGGCTGGGACATAGTACACCCAACTGAGGAAGAAGAGTGAGAGATAAAACTAGAAAGGGCCAATAGCAAATATTTTCGACCTTGTGGGCTAACAGTCTCTGTTGCAACTACTCAACTCTCCCTCTGTAGTGCCATAAACCCAAACCAAACCCATCACTGTTAAGTAGATTCCGACTCATAGCGACCCTATAGGACAGGGTAGAACTGCCCCGTAGGGTTTCCAAGGAGCAGCTGGTGGATTTGAACTGCCAACCTTCTGGATAGCAGCCTGAGCTCTTAACCACTGGGCCACCAGGGCTCCTGTTGTGCCACAGAGGATGGTAAAGGAACAGCTGGGACAGGATATGGCCTGTGGGCCATAGTTTGCAGATCCCTAGAGGTACCTGGGAGACCTGGTGTCCCAGTGATTAAAAGCTCGGCTGCTAACCAAAAGGTCAGCAGTTCAAATCTACCAGCCACTCCTTGAAAACCCTACAGGGCAGCTCCACTCTGTCCTATAAGGTCATTATGAGTTGGAATCAACTTGACAGCATGAGTTTTTTTTCTTTTTTTTTTTTTTAAATAGGTCTCTGGGTGGCATAAACTACTAACCCACCCAGCAGCAGCACTGGTTAAGAAAAGTCTTGGCGATCTGCTTCCATAAAGATTACAGCCAAGAAAATCCTATGGGAGAGTTCTACTCTGTAACACATGGGGAATCGACTTGCTGGCAGAAGACAATAACAACAGTAGAAGATTTCAGAAGGGTAGGATCTGCTCAAGCATTGCTGTGGGTGGGTGACTCTGACAACAGAGTCAAGGATTGTTTTTTAAAACATTTTATGGTGTTTTTGGTGAAAGTTTACACAGGAAATTAGGTTCTCATTTGACAATTTCTATACATATTGTTCAGTGACATCGGTTACATTCTTCACAATATATCAGCATTCTTGTTATTTCCATTTTGGTTGTTCTGTTTCCATTAATCTAGCTTCCTTGTCCTCCCTTGCCTTCTCATCTTTGTTCTAGGGTAAATGTTTACCATTTGGTTTCATCTAGATGATAATTTTGAGCACAGTACTCATGGCTGATATTATTTATTTTATGAACCAATCTGTCATTTGGCTGAAAGGTGACCTCTGGGAGTGGTTTGAGTACCAAGTTTAAAGGGTATCTCAGGGCGATATCTCTGGGGTTCATCTAGTCTCTACTGGTTCAAGGAAGTTTTAAAGCAGGATCTAGTAGAAGGGAGTCCGTGAGTAACCTTAATACTCTGCAGTAACGGATTCTTATTACTCATACCAAAGAGTTCCAAAAGCAATAAATACCTGAGGGAAAGAGATAACGTGGAACAAAGTAACTAAACTGGATTATTATTCCAATTATTATTATTTTCTTAATATACCAAGAGTAAACATGGACAAGAATAGTTATTTAAAACACCACACATCCGGTCGACTTGTAGAAGACAATAAATAGCAAATCATTAATATAGTTTTTGCCCAAAGCAGAGAAGTAAACAGCTTCTTACAGGCTGGGAAATGAAAACAAAATGTTACCAAATAACAGAGAAAAAGGAAGGAGATGGCCATAAAAAAATATTCCCCATGTTTTTAATCAACTTGGAAAGATCGGTGGAGAAGGGTTTACCTCAAATGTGGGCTTTTCTCATTTAACAGTTAACATTATTAAACACTTTGAAGCATGTCACAGTTGCTTCTGCAGCAAGCAAGGATGGGGGTTGGCCAGTTTCATACAAGTGCCTTAATCATTCTTGTAAACTGCAGGATCATCCCCAAATGGATAACTTCAAGTAATTCAATGCCAAAATATTTATAACAAATACATTATGTAAATGTATCAGAATTTTCTAGAATGGAATATTCTAAAGATTTCAATGAAGAATTAAATTATTCTCATCAGAATGTAGGACAGTGCAAGGCAATCGAATCACAGCCCTAAGTAGAGTTTTGAATGAACCAGAGGCCAATACTGGTGTCTACTTTTAGAAGCATTAAAGCAAATTCCAAAGACAAATTCCACAGGTACGTGTTACAGCACTGACAAGGCAACTTTTAGCTTTACTGTGTGCAAACAATCTAATTTAGAACAACCTGAAAATGGCTTGTATGTAGAGAAGTTGTTCTTTTTCCAAAATTCAGAAAGTACCACATTTAGTCTCACTCCTAGTTGGGGACATACACACACAATACCTTATTTTCACAGTACCATTTAGAAAAAAAAAAAGTGCTACCATTTCTGAAGCAAAATGATTAAATTCTTTTGTAATATTCCTTAAATATTTCAAGTTGCTAACTGGACAAGTTCTTAAGAAATCACCTAGCCATGACCCTAGATTTCAGCCAACTGAATGTAAATTATTTAAAACAGATAACTGACTTTCTTTTTCTTTTAAAGCTTCTTCACAGCCCGTTAGACACCCATCCTACTGCTTCATCAAGTTCCCCCTAAAGCACAGAAAAAAAAAAGCCTTTAATTTAAAATCATTTCTCCTTATTTGGGCCTCCAGAGAAGTAAAGGAGATGGTCAGAATCATCCTCATTAAACCATCTGTATATCCGAGAAAGAGAACTAGGTCTCCATCCAGTTTTCCGTTTTATAACTTAAACATATCTCAATTCTTTTTCAACTTTTACCTGGAGCCTCTCATCTATCCCTTCAGTATTATCTGTCAATTTTTTCAGAAGTTTTGCCAGCTTCTTTGTTTCCCTTTCAAAACACAGATATCAAATTTTATTTTGACCTACCAGCATATCTCCAGAATGCCAGAATATTCTTATTTTAAAATTAGGAAATTTGTAAATCTTGAAAACCACCTACATGTATTTTCAACTGAAATTTTACTTAATGTCTAGTATTTTTTTTAATTAATTCATTGTGTTTTAGGTGAAAGTGTAAAGCGTAAATTAGTTTTTCATTCAAAAAAATGTACACACAAATTGTTTTGTGACATTGGTTGCAATCCCCGCGACGTGCCAGCACCCTCCCCCTTTCCCTTTCCACCCTTAGTTCTCCCTGCACATTCGTCCAGTTTCTCTGTTCCTTCCTACCGTCTCATCTTTGCTTTGGGGCAGATGTTGCCCATTTGGTCTCATATACTTGATTGAACTAAGAAGCACAGTCCTCACATGTGTTATTGTTTGTTTTATAGGCCTGTCTAATCTTCAGCTGAAAGGTGGACTTCGGAAGTGGCTTCAGTTCCAAGTTAGGGTGTCCAGGGGCCGTAGTTTCAGGGGTTCCTCCAGTCTCTGTCAGACCCGAAGTCTGGTCTTTTTTTGTGAATTTGAATTTTATCCTAGGTTTTTCTCCCACTCTTTCAGGACCCTCTATTGTGATCTCTGTAGGAGTGGTCGGTGGTGGTAGCCAGGCACCACCTAGTTCTTCTGGGCCCAGGCTGGTGGAGACTGTGGTTCATGTGATTCATTAGTCCTCTGGACTAGTATTTTCCTTGTATCTTTCATTTTCTTCATTATCCTTTGCTCTGAACATGATAGGACCAATAGATGTATCTTAGATGGCTGCTCATAAGCTATTAAGACCCCAGGCGCTACTCACCAAAGTAGGATATAGAACATTTTCTTTATGAACTATGTTATGCCAATTGACCTAGATGTCCCCCAAGACCATGGTGCCCAGCCCTCAGCCCCAGTAACTTGGTCCCTCAAGGTGTTTGGAAGTGTCTAGGAAGCTTCTATGGCTTTGCCTTGGTCAAGTTGTGCTGCCTTCTCCTATACTGTATGTTGTCTTTCCCTTCATCAAAGTTAACCTGTCTACTATCTAGTTAGTGATTTCCCCTCCTCAACCCTCACCGCCCTTGTAACCATCAAAGATTGTAGATCTTAGAGATTAGACTCCTGTTGGATATGTGTAGTCAAAAATTTTTTCCCCCATCTGTATGTTCTCATTTTACTCTTTTGGTGAGCATAAGTGCTTTCTTTTTAGGAGCTCCCAGTTATCTAGTTTATCTTCTCGTGTTTGTGCATTGTTACTTATGGTTTGTACTGTATTTATGCCATGTATTAGGGACTCCAGTATTGTCCCTGTTTTTTTCTTCCATGATTTTTATTATTTCAGGTTTTATACTTAGGTCTTTGATCCATTTTTGAGTTAGTTTTTGTGTATGGTGTAAGGTATGGGTCTTGTTTCATTTTTTTACAGATGGACATCTAATTGTGCCAGCACTATTTGTTAAAAAGACTTTCTTTTCCCCATTTAATGGACTTTGGTCCTCTGTCAAAGATCAGCTGACCACAGGTGGATGGATTTACATCTGTGTTCTCGATTCTGTTCCATTGGTCTATGTGTCTGTCATTATACCAGTACCAGGCTGTTTTGAATACTATGGTTGTATAGTAGGTTCTGAGATCAGTTAGTGTGAGGTCTCCTACTTTGTTCTTCTTCTTCAGTAATGCTTTACTTATCCAGGGCCTCTTTCCTTTCCATATGAGGTTGCAGATTAGTTTTTCCATCCGTTAAAGAATGGTGTTGGTATTTGGATCAGGAATGCATTATATCTGTAGACAGCTTTGGGTAGGATTGACATTTTCACAATGTTGAATCTTCCTATCCATGAGTATGATATGTTTTTCCATTTATGTAGATCTCTTTTGGTTTCTTGCGATAGCATTTTGTAGCTTTCTTTGTACAGATCTTTTACATCCCCAGTTAGATTTATTCCAAAGTATTTTACCTTTTTAGTGACTATTATAAATGGTATTGTTTTCCTGATTTCCTTTTGAAATTTTGTTTTTTTGGTATCTAGTAATACAACTGATTTTTGTATGTTGCTCTTGTTTCCTGCTACTCTGCTGAATCTTTCTATTAGTTCCAGTAATTTTCTTGTGGAATCTTTGGGGTTCTGTATGTATAGGATCATATCATCTGTGAATAGGGGTAGTTTTCTTTCTTCCTTTCTAATTTGGATGCCCTTGATTTCTTTTTCTTGCCTTACTGCTCCAGCTAGGACTTACAGCACAATGTTAAATAGGAGTGGTGATAAAGGGCATCCTTGTCTCGTTCCTGTTCTCAGGGGGAATGATTTCAGCCTTTCTCCACTGAGAATGATGTTGGCTGTTGCTTTTGTATTTATGCCCTTTATTATGTCGAGGAATTTCTCTTCTATTCCTATTTTATTGAGAGTTTTTATCAGGAATGGGCAGTGGGTTTTATCAAATGTCTTTTCTGCATCAATTGAGACGTTCATCTGATTCTTATCTTTTGTTCTATTTATGTGGTGGATTAGGTTGACTGATTTTCTAATGTTGAACCATCCTTGCAAACCTGGTATGAATCCCACTTGGTTGTGGTGTATGAACGTCTAGCATTTTGAGAGGCGCTGTGGGAAGACAAACTTCATTATGGCCCAGTAAGAAAACCTGCTGTTGTTCTGTCATGAGGATAACTATTTTTTGTGTCTTTAATTTTATAGTATCTTCTACCCACCTGCTAGGGGCAGTAGTGTTCAGTGGTGGAATTCTCATCTTCCACATGGGAGACTCTAGTTTGATTCATGGTCAATGCGCCTCACATACACCTATCACCCATCTGTCAGTGGTGGCTTGTGTTTTGCTATGATGCTGAACAGGTTTCAGCGGAGCTATCCAGACTAGGACAGACTAGCAAGAAAGGCCTGGAGATTTACTTCCAAATATTAGCCCATGAAAATCCTATGGATCACAACGGTGCGATCCCATTGTGTGTAGGGTGGCCCTGAGTCAGGTGCCAACTCCACTGTAGCTAACAACAACAGCAACAATCCAACTGCAAGTTCACCTTCTTCTCTACCCCTCCTCATCCCTGGATGCTTAATTAGATCTTCACTCCCTGAATTATTTTCCTCTTATATCATCAATGCCTCTTTCATTGCTGGTTGATTTACCTCAACTTAGTACCCTCTCCTTGACCTTCTTATTCTGTTGGGTTATAAACACTGAGTCCCGCCACTACTTTTTTATATCCCAAAATTGCAAAAGAGTCATTTACACCCTACTCCCTCACTTCACACTGTCTTTCCAACATTCAGCATTTGGCTTAAGTAGCTCCCAATGTGTTCTTAAAGGCAGCCAGTGATCTTCTAATACCTTAATGCAGTGGTTGGATTATTCTTACTCCTCATAACCAAAAAACCAAAACCAAACCGTCGACAAGTCAATTCTGCTCCGTGGATTTTTGATTATAATCTTTACTGGTGCAGATCACCAGGCCTTTCTTCCATGGAGCGCTGAGTGGGTTCAGACTGCCTTTAGGTTAGTAGTCAAGCACAAACTGTTTGCACCATCCAGGGTCTTCCTCATATTTCTTGCAAAAATTGACCCTGCTGACTCTTTTCCCTTGAGTAAAACAACAATTCTCGATGTTTGCTGAGGAGTTCCCAAGATTATTGCTCATCTTTTATCTTCCTTTGCCTCCTCCATAGGCTCCTCCATCCCAGGACACCAACAGTCATTTTTATGCAGCAGAATCTACCTCCCCAGCTATGACCCCTCATCTGAAAACCACATCCATTACTCTAATTGCCAGCTGGATATCTTACCTGGATATGCTGACAACATTTTTAACCTGTCACATCCAAAAATGAAATAACTTTTCCCTCAAACCTCCCTCTACTTCTACAATCCCTGTACTGGTTAATGCTATCCCCACACTGTCTATTAAATCAGTCACTCTTTATTTCTTTCTCTAATTCAATGAACTGGACTTTGAACAAGGGATTTTACTTTATTGCTGATAAAACACTAAGCTTTGAAAAACACTTGGCTTCACTGGATAAAATTAATTGGAAAAAAAATTATTTTAGCAATAAATTTTGGTGTGTTCCAAAGCATGAACGTTCTTAAGAAGTACTGATGAACATTAATTCTTTCCAGAAGTTTCATGACAAAATTTCATTCTGACGCGGACAGATGGGAGCACCAGAAATCTCACTTGCATTGAAAAGAGCTCCAATAGCCTCAATGACTCTAAGCCAATGGCTGTAACAGCCCCGAGGTCCTTCTTACCAGAGGAAGAGAGGCTGCTCGCAGAACTAAGCAAATACACACACACACACACACACACACACACACAAAACACCCAACCTTCAATCTCCTCAAACATTTCTTTCTTTCTATTGTTAAACACAAACTAAAAGTAAACCTTAAAGATCTTTGTAACCTGTGTTTTTCTCCACATCTAGGTAAGCAAGGGTGGCTGCTATAACTCATTATCAATAATCTGAACATGCCATTTGAAACTCTACACTCTGTTGGGGTCACTATTTACAAAACAAAACTCTCAAGCTACTTAAGAGAGTGATTTGTGAGAACAAATGAAATAAGCACGACCAATCTGTTTAGGCAGTAACGATGTAGACCTGGTGGTACCACTAAAGATTTACACCCGCTGCCATGCCAGGCTCGGTGTTTTTACTGTCTTTAACTCTGTTGCTTAAGAGTCTGTGTCTGTGTGACTGTCTGAGGCAATAGCCTGTTAGGGAGGCAGCTCAGCTTGGCTAGAGAAAATGCCCCCTTATCCACAATGGCCGACTAAATATCGTTCACTAATTATTCCTATGGCGGCAGAATTCAGCGGTAGAATTCTTGCCTTCCACGGGAGACCCAGGCTCTACTCTCAGTCAATGCACCTCACATGCAGCCACTGCTTATCTGTCAATGGAGGTTTGAGTGTTGCTATGATGCTGAACAAGTTTCAGGGGAGCTTCCAGACTAAGAGTAGGAAGAAAGGCCTGGTGATCCACTGCCAATAATCAGTCAGTGAAAACCCTATGGATCATTATGGTCCAATGCTGTTGTGTATGTGGTTGCCATGAGTTGGGGGCCAATTCGACAGCAACTAATAACAATAACAAACATTATTCATATAGACCATATTTCCACAAAGTCTGACTATAATAAAGTATCCTTAGCCCAAAGTTACACTGAACACCTCAGGGTCATTGTGAGCATCAGCTGTGATTGCTTGATTCTGTCACATGTGCACTTTGATGTGTGATATATAAGAATTCATGCTTTGCCATGCACAATTACTCTCCTAGTAATGCCTTTCCATTATAACAGCCTCCACTAGGAATGGGACTGAGTCATTTTTATAAATGATGAGACTTTTTCATTCTCTAAAGAAATATGCCACAAGAGAATGATGTGGCAGTCTTCTCCCGTAAAGATTTACAGCCTTGGAAACCCTATGGGGCAGTTCTACTCAGTCCTATAGGTCGCTATGAGTCAGAATCAACTCGACAGCAGTGAGTTTGGTGGGTAAAGAAATATGAAACAAACAAACCAAAAACAACAACAACTTGGGGTGAGGCCAAGATGGTAGAGTAATCAGATGCTTCCTGTGGTCCCTCTTACAACAAGGCCTGAAAAAACAACTGAATTGCTTATATATGAAAATCTAGAAGCCCAGAACATCAAAGACAAAGTCGGGCTGAGTGGCAGGGGGAGGAAGAGACAGTTCAGGAGCACTGAGGATTTGCCAGACCTGACCTGGCCAGCACCCTGCAGGCTGGATAGGCTGGTGCGCGCGGGCTAAGGCAAGCAGTAGTGCTCGGGACGTGTTTTCCACATCGGGAGAAACTGAGAGTTGGGGAGTCTACTCAAGCCTCCGGAACCAGGGAGACGGGGCACTGAATTCAGCAAAAGGTAAGCACAAGCATCTCACCTACCACACAGATCAAAAAAACCCTTTCCCCCTTTGAGAAGCATCTCTTTCTCACTCACCTGTCCTCAACCCCTCTGCTCTGGGTCCCGGTCTGGCTTCAGTGATTGCTGTGCCCCCTGGGCCAGAAATGGGACCCATCACACACCCCAAGCCATTCTGTCAACTTTAGAAAGGGAATGAATTAACAAACAGGAAAAAATAATTTGCCAGCTCCCCTAAGCCAGGAACTCAGGGCATGCACAGCCCCTTTGCCTAGGTACAGGCATAAGGGGTCCACAGATTTTGAATGCCTTTCACCCCTGCCTAGACCTGTGTGGGCCCATTTCAACAGCGTAGGCCCTCATTAGCACAGTACAACAGGGTATATACCTGAAGCCTATTTCAAACTGCAACACCAAAGGGGTAGTGGCAGATTCGTGACATTTGACACCACCTTGCCCATTAAGCAGGGTCCTTACCTACCCACATCAGGGGCCTGAGGACTGGTGGCTCCACCCACTCCACCCAGCCATGCAAGAGAGGAGTCCAAGAATAAGTGGTGCCTCCTAGTCCTTACAGCCAACAGCAGTGTGTGCCCAAAGTCCAGCTGCAAAACCCACCCACCTACATGCTCTAGGGAACAGAGACATGCCTTCCACCCAGGCACTCAGGGGCAGCAGTCAGCTGCACATAATCCCCTACTGCAACCAGATACCTGTGCCTACTCTAATCATCCCTGCCTGTCTAGGATTGCAGGTGAGAGTCTGCACCACACACTCCAGTAACCGACAACCTCAACACTTGAGCTGAATCCGTACAAGAGAAGTAAACAGACTCCTGGGCTCACATACCTAATAACAGCTCTAATGACCTGGTGACGGGACGTGAGAGCTTCAAAGACACCAATAATCAAAGTAGCTCACACAACTAGTCTATTTGGGCATATCAAAACAAAACAAAATAAGAAGCTAGGATACGGTAAGCAAACATAAAATAAATACATATAATAACTTTTTGATGGCTCAGAGACAACAGTCAATATCAAATCACATAAAGAGGCAGACCATGATGGCTTCAGTAAGCAACCAAAACAACGAACCAAGAAATCTCCCAGAGGAAGAGAACTTCTTGGAATTACCAGAAGTAGAATTCAGAAGATTAATATACAAAGCTCTTCAAGAGATCAGGAAGGAGAACAATCAAAATGCAGAACAAGCCAAGGCACACAGAGACAAAGCAACAGAGGGATATAATAAGGTTATACAAGAGCATAATGACAATTTAACAGGCTGCAAGAATCCATAGAGAGACAGGAAACAGAAAGCCAGAAGATTAACAAAAAGATTTCAGAATTAGACAACTCAATAGAAAGTTATAGGAGCAGAACTGAGGCAATGGAAGTCAGAATTAGTGAGACTGAAGATAAAGCACTTGACATCAACTTATTTGACGAAAAAATCAGATAAAGGAATTTAAAAAAATGAACAAACCCTAAGAGTTTTGTGGGATTCTATCAAGAGGAATAACCTACGAGTGATTGAAGTACCAGAACAGGGGGGAGTTATAGAAAATACAGAGAGAATTATTGAAGATTTGTTGGCAGAAAACTTCCCTGATATCGTGAAAGATGAGAAAATATCTATCCAAGAAGCTCATCAAACCCCACACAGGGTAAATACCAAAAGAAATTCACCAAGACATATTATAATCAGACTTGCCAAAACCAAAGATAAAGAGAGAATTTTAAGACTGGCTAGGGATGTACAAAAAGTCATCTACAAAGGAGGGTCAATAAGACTAAGCTCAGACTACTCAGCAGAAACTATGCAGGTAAGAAGGAAATGGGATGACATATATAAAAAGCCTTGAAGGAAAAAAATTGCCAGCTAAGAATTATATATCCAGCAAAACTCTCTATCAATTATGGTGGTGAAATTAGGGCACTTCCAGATAAACAGAAGTTTAGGGAATTTGTAAAAACCAAACCAAAACTATAATAATAAAGGGAGTCCTCTGGTTAGAAAATCAATAATATCAGATAACAACCCAAGACTAGAACACAGGACAGAACAACCAGATATCAACCCAGACAGGGAAGTCACAAAAATAAATCAAAGCTAAAACACTGAAAATAGGGAAACAGAGACGTCAATAAGTAAAAGATGACAATATTAAAACAAAAAAGAGGGACTAAATAATGTAGTCATAGAACTTTCACATGGAGAGGAAGTCAAGATGATATCAAGAAATAAAAGATTGGTTTAAACTTAGAAAAACAGAGGTAAATACAAAGGTAACCACAAAGGAAACTAACAATCCTACACATCAAAATTAAAAAGTAGAAAAACACAAAGACTAAGCAAATACAAAATTAACAACAATGAAAAAGATGAAAATACATAAGGAAAAACGACTCAGCACAGAAAATTAAGTGGAACAAAGAAAGTGTCAACAACACACACACAAAAATACATCAAAATGACAGCACTAAACTCATACTATCAATAATTATGTTGAATGTAAATGGACTAAATGCACCTGTAAAGAGACAGAGTGTGGCATAATGGATAAAAAAACATGATCCATTTATATGCTGCCCACCTTAGACTCAAAGACACAAACTAAAACTCAAAGGATGGAAAAAATATATATCAAGCAAATAACAATCAAAAAAGAGCAGGAGTAGGAATACTAATCTCGAATAAAATAGACTTTAAAGCAAAATCCACCACAAAGGATAAGGAAAGACACTATATAATGAATAAAGGGTCAATACATCAGGAGGACATAACTATAATAGATATTTATGAACCCAACGATAGGGCTCCAAAATACATAAAACAAACTCTAACGGCACTGAAAAAAGAGATAGACAGCTCCACAATAATAGTAGGATACTTCAACACACCACTTTCGGTGAAGGACAGAACATCCAGAAAGAAGCTCAATAAAGACACAGAAGATCTAAATGCCACAAACAACCAACTTGATCTCATAGACACATACAGAACACTCCATCCAACAGCAGCCAAGTATACTTTCTTTTCTAACACACAGGGAACATTCTTCAGAATAGACCACATATTCGGCCACAAAGCAAGCCTTAACAGAATCCAAAACACTGAAATATTACAAAGCATCTTTTTTGACTATAAAGCCATAAAAGTAGAAATCTTAATAACAGAAAAAGCAAGGAAAAAAATCAAGTACATGGAAATTGAACAACACCTTGCTCAAAAAGTACCGAGTGATAGAAGGAATTAAGGATGGAATAAAGAAATTCACAGACTCAAACAAGAATGAAAACACATCCTACCAGAACCTTTGGGACACAGAAAAAGCAGTGTCAATTTATAGCAATAAATGCACAAATCCAAAATGAAGAAAGGGCCAAAATCAAAACATTAACCCTACAACTCGAACAAACAGAAAGAGAGCAGCAAAAGAAGCCCACAGGCACCAGGAGAAAAGGAAATAATAAAAATTACAGGTGAAATACATGAAATAGAGAATAAAAAAACAATTGAAAGAGTTAACAAGACCAAAAGCTGGTTCTTTGAAAACATCAACAAAATCAATAAACTATTGGCCAAACTGAAAAAGAAATACAGAAGAGGAAGCAAACAGCCCTAATAAGAAATGAAATGGGTGTTATCACAACAGATGCAACTGAAATTAAAAGAATCATAACAGAATACTGTGAAAAATTGTGCTCTAACAAATGGAAAACCTAGAGGAAATGGCCAAATTTCTAAAACTACACTACCTACCTAAACTAACAAAAACAGAGGTATAACAACTAAATAAACTCATAACAAAAGAAGAGATTGAAGAGGTAATTAAAAAACTCCCAACAACAACAACAACAAAAACCCTGGCACGGATGGCTTCACTGGAGAATTCTACCAAACTTTCAGAGAAGAGTTAACACCAGTACTACTAACGTTATTTCAGAGCATAGAAAAAGATGGACTCCTCCCAAACTCATTCTATGAAGCCAGCATAACCCTATGAAGCCAGCATACCAAAACCAGGTAAAGACACCACAAAAAAAGAAAATTACAGACCAATATTCCTCATGAACACAGACACAAAAATCCTCAACAGAATTCTAGCCAATAGAATTTAACAACATATCAAAAAAATAATTCATCATGACCAAGTGGGATTCATACTATGTATGCAGGGATGGTTCGACATTAGAAAAACAATCAATGTAATCAATCACATTAATAAAACAAAAGACAAGAACCACATGATCTTATCAATCGATGCAGAAAAGGCATTTGACAAAGTCCAACACCCATTCATGATAAAGGGCATTTATACAAAGCCAACAGCCAACATCATCCTAAATGGAGAGAGTCTGAAAGCATTCCCCTTGAGAACAGGAACCAGACAAGGATGCCCTTTTCAACACTCTTATTCGACATGGTGCTGGAGGTCCTAGCCAGAGCAATTAGGCTAGAAAAAGAAATAAAGGCCATCCAAATTGGTAAGGAAGAAGTAAAAGTATCCCTATATGCAGATGATATGATCTTATACACAGAAAACCCCAAAGAATCCACAAGAAAACTACTGGAACTAATAGAAGATTTCAGCAAAGTATCAGGATACAAGAGCAACAAACATACAAAAATCAGTTGGATTCCTCTACACCAACAAAGAGATCGTCGAAGAGGAAATAGCCCCCAAGAAGATAAAATACTTAGGAATACATCTAACCAGAGACGTAAAAGACCTATACAAAGAAAAGCATAAGACACTACTGCAAGAAACCAAAGAAGACCTAAAGAAGTGGAAAAACATACCTTGCTCGTGGACAGGAAGACTCAACATTGTGAAAATGTCTATTCTACCTAAAGTGATCTACATACACAATGCAATCCCCATCCAAATTCCAACGACATTTTTTAAAGAGATGGAGAAACAAATCACCAACTTCATATGGAAAAGGAAGAGGCCCCAGATGAGTAAAGCATTACTGAAGAAGAACAAAAAAGTGGGAGTCCTCATACTACCTGATTTTAGAAACTATTATACCACTACAGTAGTCAAAACAGCCTGGTACTGGTACAACAACAGATACACAGACCAGTGGAACAGAATTGAGAATCTAGATGTAAATTCATCCATGTATGAGCAGCTGATATTTGACAAAGGGCCAAAGTCTGTTGTATGGGAAAAAGACAGTCTCTTTAACAAATGGGGGTGGCATAACTGGATATCCACCTGCAAAAAAATGAAACAAGACCCATACCTCACACCATGCACAAAACCTAACTCTAAATGGATCAAAGACCTAAATATAAAATTTAAAACGATAAAGATCATGGAAGAAAAAATAGGGACAATGCTAGGAGCCCTAATACATGGCATAAACAAACATACAAAACATAAGTAACAATGCGCAAACACCAGAAGAGAAACTGGATAACTGGGAGCTCCTAAAATTCAAACACTTATGCTCATTAAAAGACTTTACCAAAAGACTGAAAAGACAACCTACAGACTGGGAAAAATATTTTGGCTACGACCTATCCTATCAGGGTCTAATCTCTAAAATCTATAAGATACTGCAAAACTCTTAAAACAAAAAGACAAATAACCCAATTAAAAAATGGGCAAAGGATATGAACATGCACTTCACCAAAGAAGACATTCAGGTGGCTACCAGATACATGAGGAAATGCTCACGATCATTAGCCATTACAGAAATGCAAATCAAAACTACAATGAGATACCATCTCACTCCAACAAGGCTAGTATTAATCCAAAAAACACAAAATAATAAATGTTGGAGAGGTTGTGGAGAGACTGGAACACTTATGTAAAATGGTACGACCACTTTGGAAATCGATTTGGCGCTTCCTTTAAAAGCTAGAAATAGAAGTACCATATGATCCAGCAATCCCACTCCTCGGAATATATCCTAGAGAAATAAGAGCACACCCATGTTCATTGCAGCACTGTTCACAACAGCAAAAAAGATGGAAACAATCTAGGTGCCCATCAATGCACGAATGGATAAACAAACTATGGTATATTCACACAATGGAATACTACACAACAATAAAGAACAATGATGAATCTGTGAAACATCTCACAATGTGGGTGAATCTGGAAGGTATGATGCTGAGTGAAATTAGTCAGCTGCAAAAGGACAAACATTGTATGAGACCACTATTATAAAAACTCAAGAAAAGGCTTAAACACAGAAGAAAACATTCTTTGATGGTTATCAGCGTGGGGAGGGAGGGAGAGAGGAATTCACTAACTAGATAGTAGACAAGAATTATCTTAGGTGAAGGGAAGGACAAGACAAAAGACAGGGAAATCAGCACAACTGAACTAAAACAAAAGCTAAGAAGTTTCCTGAATGCAACCAAACACTTTGAGGGACAGAGCAGCAGGGGTGGGGGTCTGGGGACCATAGCGGTTGGGGGATATCTATGTCAACTGGCATAACAAAGTTTATTAAGGAAATGTTCTGCATCCCACTTTGGTGAGTGACCTCTGGAGTCTTAAAAGCTAGCAAGCGGCCATCTAGGATGCATCAATTGGTCCAACCCATCTGGAGCAAAGGAGCATAAAGAACACCAAAGACACAAATTAAATATTAGCCTAAGAGACAAAAAGGACCACATAAACCAGAGACTCCATCAGCCTGAGACCAGAAGAACTAGATGGTGCCCACCTACCACCAATGACTACCCTGACAGGGAACACAACATATAGTCCGTGACAGAGCAGGAGAAAAGTATGATGCAGAACTCAAATTCTAGTAAAAAGATCAGACTTAACGGTGTGACTGAGACTAGAGGAACCCCAGAAGACATGGCCCCCAGACTCTCTGCTAACCCAGAACTAAAACCATTCCTGAAGCCAACTCTTCAGACAAAGATTAGACTGGACTATATAAAAAATAAAATAATACTTGTGAAGGGTGTGCTTCTTAGCTCAAGTAGATACACGAGACTAAACGGGCAGCTCCTGTTCAGAGGTGAGATGAGAAGGCAGAAAGGGATAAGAGCTGGTTGAATGGACATGGGAAATCGAGGGTGGAAAGAGGGAATGTGCTGTCACAGTATAGGGCTAGCAACTAGGGTCATATAACAATATGTGTATAAATTTTTGTATGAGAAACTAACTTGCACTGTAAACTTTCACCTAAAGCACAATAAAAAATAAAACAACAACAACAACAACTTTGTATCAATAAATTACTCCTATGATTAAAAACGTTGTTAGGTAACTTCGAGTCAGTTCCAACTCATAGTGACACTATGTACAACAGTATGAAACACTGCCTGCCTGGTTCTGAGCCATCCTCACAATTGTTGCTATGTTTCAGCCCACTGTTGCAGCCACTGTGTCAATCCATCTCCTCGAAGGTCTTCCTCTTTTTTGCTGACTCTCTACATGACTAAGCATGATGTCCTCCAGGGACTGGTCCCTCCTGATTGATAACATGTTCAAAGTACATGAGACAAAGTCTTGCCATCCTGGCTTCTAAGGAATATTCTGGCTGTCTTTCTTTCAAAAGTTAGCAACAGAAAATGAAAAATAATAATAATAATAATATTCAGGTAAATGTAAAGAAGAACATCTTCTGAAATGAAAAAATCAGAGCATATAGAAAGCAGAACCAAGAGTAAAATAGAAAAATTTCTTCCTTGAGGCTTTTTTAGAAAATATACATTCTAAATTTCCTCACCCTTGGCCAGAATAATTTGTTTATGCTTGAAGATGTGTCTCCTCTAGAAATGGAAGGTAGTTTTATAAGACTTATTAATTTCTAATTTCATTATTCATATAGCTACTTATTTGTGTCCATTGCTATAATAATAGACTCTGGCTACTAATTGAAATATCCACTGACCCTGTGTCCTAAAATCATGTACCACCATTAACAGAAAGGGCTGCCCTTTTGACCGTAACTGCTCTCAGGGGTGCAAGAGTGTTATGTTGAAACATGGATCTTTTTGAATAAAGGTCATGCCACTAAGTAATGGCTTGGTTGTGGGTTTTTTTCTTCTTTTTTCCTTAATGGAAAGATTGAATATTTGACAGAACTGTAGCTTATGAGCTCTATTCATTTTATACCTTTGGTATCAGTGGCTGAAATAGAGTTCTGAGATATGTAGCTTAAATATTTGATGCAAAATGCTTCCTCCAGCAGAAATGTTAATAATTTGAAATTACGATATACTATATAGTAAGTTTCAGAAATAGTTATTTAGTAATGTTCTTTGTATTTGGTACCACAGCTTAGTAGATGAGTCCCTTTTTGCAGACTTTGATTTAAAATGGTGTTTTTACTATAAAATTGGGTTACTATAAAGCATGTCATAGTAAATGTGGATTTTAAAATGAGTTTCTGAATTTGGATTTTTTTTTTTCCTTTAATCCAGAAGACTGGGGACATGTTAATGGGCTATGCCCCACACATCTTGGTTTTGATGTTAAATATTCAAGCCCACACATTGCTATGTGGTTCCATTCAGCCAAATACTTCCTGAACTGTTGGGGGAAATCTCAGCGACAGGCATGCGATTTGTAAGTCATAGAGAGGATGATAAGCTTCGCTCTGATTTGTCCTGACAGGCTCTCCCTCAGCAGGGTTCACTGGCTCTGAGGTAGTTACTGAGAAGAGCATCTATAACCAACAGCTGTGTCCTGATGTTTTGCCAATCTGTGCTCATAAAACACGATGTTTGGTAATATATTTCAAACACAGTTTGCTTTTGTCTTTTCACCACCAAAACTCCCACTTCTGTAGCTTCTTTCATCCAAGAATTTCTAAATAGTTTGAGGACATTAATTATGCCACACAAAATCCATTCACAGTGATCACTGGATGTTACTGTTGTCCTAACTATCTGGAATACTGGCAAAACCACTTCCTGTATTGGATTGCACCATGGAAATGGACTTAATGGAACAAGTTTTAATGCTACCTAGAAATCTCTGCTGTCTTGTGGAAAAATAAACAACTCTTAAAATGTAGACTATAGAGTTTTCTCTGTTATGCATTGTGCTTCTCACATTAAGTTTTGATGCTGAACTTCCTTTTCTAAAATTCCTCTTCTATTAAAAACAAGCAAACAAAATATTAGTTGCCATCCTGTCAATTCTGAAACATGGTGACCCCATGTGTGCAGAGCAGAACTGCCCTCCATAGGGTTTTTGAGGTTGTGACCTATTGGAAGCAGATCGTCAGCCCTTTCTTCTCAGGCACCTCTGCACAGTTTTGAACTACTAACTTTCCATTTAGTAGTGCAGCATTTAACTGACTGTGTCACCCAGGGACTCCTTCTTCTATATACAGACTGGGACTGGCTTTTCCCTATGAGTAGAAATTAAGTTTACCAGCTACTTTTGATAAAGTTCAGATAAACTGAGGCTAGGGATGTCAGAGGGAGGTATGTCAAAGGGAGGCGTGCCAAAAGTTACTGGGCAATTTAATTCCTATGTGCTATGCATTACAGGAGACACCGGAAAGAGTCATGAAACGCAATCTTTATTCTCAAGAAGCTTACGATTGCATAGGAAGAGCAAATGCAGGGCATAGTATAGGAATGAGTTTGGTTTCATGTGATAATGACAAAAGGACTAAATGGAAAATAACCTGGAAGAAGACATGTAGGAGAGCAATAGGTGATAAAGAAAGCTGGACTTCTGGTGATAAACTTGGATTTGAAGGTTCAAGCCTTAGTCTGATTCATAAAATACAATGAGAAATGTTAGTAAACCCTAAGGAGATGATACATGATCCAAGGGATGGATAAAGAAAACTTTGAGATGGCCAGCTGTTCCTTTTTCTTTTGGGAACCAAATGGAGGAAAATGGGCATTTGGGATTTAGATTAGAGGAAAAGAATACATTTCTGACAGAAATACTTATTAAACAAATAATGAAATAGGTTACAGAAAGAAATCATGAAAATGTCATCTGTAAAAGTCTTTAAAACTGGGGACTATTTTCAACAACCTCCAGTATTGAGTAAGTGATGTATGGAGCACACAGGCCTAATGGAAATCACATAGCAATAAGGTCTAATGACTGAACAAATGCTCCTTGGATCATCTGTTTGGGATTTTTTTTCTAGTAATGATGGTCATCATAAGCCTCCATGTTCTATCATAAGGCCTTCCCTGTGACCCGAGTGTGCATCTGGGAGGTGAAAAGCAAAGGATTGGAATGCAGACTATAATCAGAGAAGCAAAGTTTAGCTTCTGTGTGACATTAACCTATAACACTAGATTCATTAGCAGAATCCTTAGCAAACTCAATCCACAAGCTCAATGCTTTCAGTTTCGTATTGCTGAACGGTGTCTAGCCTTTCAGAGCTGGTTTCGAATAATATTTAAGTCACAGGCTTACTCATTCGTCAAGTTTGTTGTGTGCCTAGTTTGTTGGGTGGTAGGGATAGCGACACACAAGACAGAGTCACCACCCTGGGGGAGACAGGCACACGAACAGTTAATTATCCACCAGTGTGACAAATGTTAGGACTGAGGTAAGCCCAGAACGTGCAGGAAGCACAGATGGTGGACACTGACCCCAGACACTGGGGCACAGGGAAGCTCACGGAGCAACGTCGGGTTGATCCTGGAAGGAAAAAGTCAGGCAGCTGATGAAGGAGGAGAAAAGCTTTGTCTAGACAAAGGACACGGCATGTTTCAAGGCATTACATGTCCTGAATAAAGATGATCATGAGAAAGCCTGTAGCAAGAGGAAAACCAGCAAAATCATGATCTAGGCTAGGGTTTTATTTGCCTTCTAGCACTAAGGCTGTTTTTTAAAATATTTAAGTAAGACCTTCAGCCTTGATTAGAGCATCTGTCATATGAATATGTATTTGCTGGCTCCCTGGAATAACATGTTAGACATGGAATTCAAATGCCCTTTAATTTACCAATGGCTACTAAAAACTGTAATCAAGCCAAGTCCTCTTATCTAAACAAACTCACTAAATTTAGAAGTTGATGTCTAAATAGAAAACATGATTAATTTAATCATTGTTTTCTTCCACCATAAACAGTCTTTATTCATGACATATATTCTACATTGTATATACACACATTTGTACATACTAGCCATCAATCAAGGGAAGAAAAAGTCACATTGAATATATGATTCGACAAGCTAGAACTCAAGCTTTTCCAAAAGGCAAAGAGAAGCTCAATGAAATTTTAAAATTCTCTGGCTGTATACACATCAGCTCATGTTAAAACCCTCAAAGTAAAGACAATCAAGGATGCCTTTTTTTGGTGTCTCACCCATTGACGTTCTCCAGGCAGTTACGTGCGGCAGTTTATCCCCTCATTTTTTGTCCATATCACTAAGAGGTTGGCTAATACTAAATGTGGACAACGTCTCTACGGGGCCCAAAACCCAAAAATTCACAAAGTGATTTGAACACAATTTGTAGAAGAAAGGGAGAGAAATGTTAATGTCTGTTTAATAATAATAATAACAAAATAGGGGTTTTGACAACTTTACATGACCTACACATGTCCCTGTTTCTTTTCAGCACATGAGCCTGTACTGTCGCCTTACTCCATCCTTGTCCAAGATGTGTGACTAAGAAGCCATCCAAACATGGAAACTGCCCAGACTTGTCTTCGGATTGAGAGTCCTGAACCCAAAACCCAACCTCTTGGGGGGTCTTGCTAATGAGTTCTCCCTATTTCTCTTTTCCCCATCTCTCTGCCCTAATGAAGGATTTACTAAGAAAGTCTCAGATTTTTTAGACAGGCAATTGCTCTTGTAACACAACCTTCTCAAGGGTTAAGTGTAAATGAATCAGCAACATGTGGCTTAAATTTCCCACAAAATTGAATTCACATGGGCTTAGATATAAACGGGAAAATAGTATTTTCCAAAACATGGTTTGAGTTTTTAAAAAAACTCCAAGTGCTGGGAAAATAGTTTAGGTATTCATTTAACTCTTAACTATGGCCAGAATCACTCATCCGTAACACTACAGAACTTCACTGCATTAAATAATGGGTCATGCTCAGAGAAAATAGTGATTAAGCATCCCCTTCACAATCTTGTAAAAATCTCCAGTAGAACACACTGAGAACAGAACACTAAAGGCTTAGTGTGAATAACTGAGACAAGTGATTCCTACTGTTCAATATGCATGTGTGTTATCTGGGGCTCTTATGAAAAAAATGCAGATTCTGATTCTGGGGTGGGGCTTGAGATTCCGTATTTATAACAGGCCCCCAGGTGATGCTGATGCTGGTCCATAGACTGCATTTTGAGCAGCAAGGACCTTGATCACCAATGTGGCATGTATGCCATCACTGCAGAAGTCAGCTTATGCCACAGTATGTATCTCTGAGCTTCCTGAGAGTCGTATTTGTTTGGTGACCAAAAAAAAAAAAAAACCCAAGTCAAATTACATAAACAGGAATTAAAATATCCCGCTAAAGAGGTATAGATAATTGCTGTGAAATTTACATAACAATATCCACTGATTAGAAATAATGAGTAATGTATTAATTATCACACATGAACAATGAGAAAACAAATAAGAAACAGTAAATATTCATAACCACCAGCTCCGTGACTACTTTATATCCTACCCCAACTGGGAACTCTTTCCTGAAATCTTTCTAAATCACTTCAGACATTGGAGATACCATCTTTTTTGAATTCAAACACTCTTTTGTTTACTACATGACTAATTAGTCAGGAAACGTCTAGTCCTACTGCATGCATTAATTCTGTACATATGGATGCCTCATTTTCACAACTAGATTTTAATCTCTGTGAGTGTGCGGACAGGTTTTCTTCCTTCCTGAATGCTCCAGAGTCCCTGAATCATCCTTTTTTGGTTGGCTGTAAAACAAATTGCACGTCCTGTATAACCAGAGAGAGCTGCAAAGCCTCAGCTTGTAATTTTTCAAGGCCATACAAATAGCCGTACCCATTTCCACAGTGTTTGGATTCATGCTGGCCAGGTTGCAATAAATCCACTTCTATTTGTCAACTGGGGGAAGGGGCTGTAGGCAGGGGGTGGATGTTAGATGTTGATGTTCTGCGAAAACTTTTGATATTTCTCCACTAGGCTTGATGAAATATTTGTAACTTCTTTCCTCTCCCAGGGATTGAATGGGCCCATTTCTCATATAAGCAGCTTTACAAGAATCTTGTTAAGATAAAGGACGTTATCATTTTCCTCCCGGGGAAACTAAAGCATAGAAGCAGCTTAGTCTTATGTATACCACACGCATCCCACCACAATGGCAATGCTGGGAAAAGGGCTTATCAAACCCTCCAACTTCCAAACCATTATTCTCACTAGTCTAGCAGAAGACATATATTTACCTGTCTCTCTAAGGCCAAGGCCATTCTCAACTCTGGGGAACCAGTTCATGTCCCTTGTCACTGAAGGAGCCACCCTGTCACTGACCTTCATTGTCTGTATCAGATCACCTCGACAAGCCACGCAAGACAGTTCTCTTCTTACAGGAAAATGAAGAATCTTAACAAGCTGATGTGGCCCAGAGAGTCCTAGCTGTCATCTCCTATCCGTGCAGCTGAAGCACCCACCAAGGGAACTGTGCCTAGATTCTGGTCAGCTTCTCAGGCAAGGACAGGGAGCATGGATAAGGGAGCATTTCCTCATATCAGTGTGTTACGTGGTTGGTCCCATAAACTATACCACATGTGCTGGGTGGGTGGTGTTGACCATTGGACCTATATATCAGGTATATTGGAGTTCCTCAGTAGTGCAAATGGTTAACTGGCTTGGTTGCTAACCAAAAGTTTGGAAGTTTGAGTCCACTCAGAGGAACCTCAAAAGAAAGGCCTGGTGATTTACTTTAAAAAAATCAGACAGTGAAAATCCTATAGGGGCACAATTCTATTTTGACACATGTGGGCTCGCCATGAGTTGGAGTCAACTCAAAGGCAACTTTTTTTTTTATGATTAAATCAGGTGTATCACCTAGCATAACGATGCAGCTGTAGGAAAATGTATTCCAGCTTACACATGACCAACTGGAGACACACTTAAATACTGTCTATTCTAGTAGGACTTCTTAAAACTGATTTTTTTTAAAGAGTTATGACTGTCATAAATTCATCCTTTAAGTATTATTTGAACAATAACTATATGCATAGCGCTAAGCTAGGCTGTGGTTGGGAAGGGGGAGGTGCAGATTTATTTTTCTAATTTTTTACAAAAGAATTTACAGTCTAGGTGGAAAGACAAACAGTTAAAGCATCTTTACAGAACTAAGGATGTTATACAAGGGATATTATGAAATGGTATTAATTTCAAGGAAGGAAATGCTTGAACGAAATTTTGAAGGTTAGGAAAAATATAGAAGGAAAGAGGAGGGGAATGGCATTCCAGATGGTGGATGCTGAGACATGAAACCATGACGCTTAGAGCAGAGTGAGTCAATCCGTCTGGTGCCAAAGGGATAATATCAGGTAGAAATTTAAATTGTGGACAAAGTAAGGAAATTATCAAATCAAAGAGCTTGCATCCAGTCCAGTACATGGATGTTTTTCACTCACTGTTTCTTAGATCTTAAGATTCTGCAGAGATGCCTCAATATTCTCAATGATTAATATTAAGAATAATCGTGTGTAATGCTTTTGACCTTAAAAGGAAATTTATACTAATAAAATAAAATTTTTATCAGTTTTACATATTGAGGTTCTACATATGATTTTATTGGTAAAAAAGAACGTCAATGGGCATGGGGGGCGGCTGTTTTAGTTACGCAGGAAAGGAAAACATTAGTTCAGCTATTTTTCTTTTATTTGTAGTAAAAATTCACTTCAAAATTAATTTAAAATTCATTGTATTCTTAAAACAATACCAATGCTTAATTTGACACTTTGAGTTCCTAGTGTCTATAATGGTGATGTTATTACTAGCATCATCATTATTAATTATATCAATCTGGCAGCATCGCATTATATGACGAGAACTAATTAAATCTGGGCACATAGCATTATGGGATTTAACTGCACATGGTAAGAAAATTGCTTAGCTTCTCCTGACCCTGTCATCCTTATAGACACAAAATACACATTAACTTCATGGAGAGTTAAACGTCAAGAAGGGCTGGCAGATGATGTACTTTTGTCACTCACAATGCCAAAGAAAGATATTAATTTCAGTTTTGCAGCTCATTCAGAAAATTGTCTTGATAACTTAGGAAAGCCCTGTTTATGCTTTCTGCTACTGTGTATGGGTGTGCATGCATGTGTTTGAACCACAAGAAACCATGCCAGTCATAAAGGAAATTAAAAACAAACTTAAATATGCTTCCATATGCCGGGGCAGGGGCTCCAGAGACTTGATCATAAACTTGCACAGTTAAGTTGTCTACATGAATTTTTGATTCAAAAAGTGTACTAAGCAATTTCATCATCATAATCACGTAAAATAAAATATATTTTCACCCGGGGAAAAATATTCCTCAGTTAAGCAATGGGATATTTTATTTAGACATTCAAGTATCAGACAATTTACAATAAATGAATGTCCTAGATTTTAAGAAGCCTAATAAAGCCACTACTTTCCCTTGTACTAGAAGGAAATACAGAGTGAATAATATAGGAGATACAGTAAAGGGAGCTTAAAGCAATCAGTTTTATGCAATGATTGAGAATTTTAAAGTAAAATTATATTAACAATCTAAGTGTTAATCCCACGTGTCAATTCTTTCAAAACCCCTTATATTGCTAAACACAAAACAGGTGTTTAAGTTCTTATGCTACATTGGTCACATTCATATCATTCTCTTCTTCTCAATGTATTGAGATACTTTTTAAATGTTGACTTTAGTTACTAAGCATTATTGATACATTGGTTTAAGGACAAAGAGATAAATTAGTAAGTAATTCAAATTTTTAGGAGTGTCCCTGGGTGGCACAAATGGTTAAGCACGTAACTACCAGCCAAAAGGCTGGCTGTTTGAACCCACCCAGAGGCACCTCAGAAGAAAGGCCTGGTCATCTGCTTTCGAATGGTCATGGTCTTAAAAACCCTATGGAGTAGTGCTACTCTGCACAGATGGTGTTGTCATGAGTTAAAATTGACTCCACAGCAACTAACAACAAAAATTTAAATGTTAAAAAAATGTTTCTCTAAAACATTATTTCCTATTTCTGAGGCTAAAAGTAATCATTCTAATTTGACAACATTTTAATACAAGGTGTTATTACAAACAAGGAGGCTATTACCTTGTTACTAAGAAAATAAAAAGAATTAAATCAATTTAATTTTAATTCCAATGAAAAAAATATATAACTGTGCCCTGCAATCAAACGACAGCCATGAACGTCTAAGCGAAGAGAATGTGAAGACAGGGACATTAAATATTATTCATTTGTAATGTTATTAAGAAAAAATTGGGGTGAGCATAAATAAAACACAGGAAGGGCAGAAGAGCTCAGGAGATTAAATTCGTAAAAGTGCTTGTTAGCAGAAAATCTGCTTATTTATTGAGAGACAGCCTCAATTAGCCAATGGTGGAAGTGGATAATTTGTTTACTGTTTCGACTTTGAGAAAAGGTTTTCTTACGTATTGCAACCAAAATAACAGGCCCAGTGGTGGTGTGTTTTGTCTCTGAGGCAGCTCCTGTCACCTGTACCACTTTGACACAATGCTCCTCCCCCCAGGTCCCTGGCTTGCTAATCACTTCTCCAGCACCATCAGAAGCCTTGGAGAAGGTCTAGATTTCTGGGATAAGGAACTGATAGGTTGCAAAGGCTGGTGCAACCAAATCTGAAAATGACTACAGGTAAAATAAGTAAATCAGTAAATCCAGTTTGCAAAGAGGTCAGGCCTGCCATGGGGATGAAAGTCATCAATAAGGAAGCCCTAAATGACAAAGCAATTCTCAGCAGCTGAATTGGAAGGGTTTTCCTGGGTGACAAGGCTGTCACTGGGAAGTGATTTGCAATTGTGTACAGTCGAGGTTATTCTCTCTTTAAAATCGTTCCTTAAGAGGAGTGAAGTCTGCACGTGGGTGTGCCTATGTTCTTAAAATCCCAGGTTTCCAGCAAGGGACTCCTATAATAATGAAGGGAACTGTGTTCCGGAATCATGTTTCAGAATCCTGTGTTTTGGTTTGGACTGGGAGGTTTGCATTCTCTTTGAGAGAACCTATGCCACTGTCTTTTGCTTTTATTATAAATGCCACCACATAAAATTTAAGGCTAGTATACATAGGCATGCTGAAGGGGAGAGAACAGCAAAAGGATCTGTAATATTTTTAAAATATTTAAAATATTTTATATATTTTTAAAATATTACAAACTCCCCCTTCGGCTCTTTTCCACACCTTTTCTCCACCCTATGGAGCCCTAGTAGCACAGTGGTTAAGTGTTCAGCTGCTAATCAAAAAGTTCGAATCCACCAGCCACTCCTTGTAAACCCTGTGGGGCAGTTCTCCTCTGTCCTATAGGGTCGCTGTAAGTCAGAATCCACTAGACGGCCGTGGGTTTTTTTAGTTCCTCCTCCTTACCAGCTCCTGTGCTATTATTCTTTTCATGGGAGTATACTTGATCTAAACCTCTTTCAGAGTATGTGTTTTATTCATGGTCTGATAGAAAATAAAAGATAATACCTCAAAATCAATTTGACAAGTATTCATCAACCAGATTTCAAAATGTTTAAGAAAGAAATCCTCTACCTTAGACAAAAATTAAGGGGGGGGAAAAAGTCATCCTGCATTCTCTCCGATTTGGGCTGCTCACTCGGTTGCCAGCTTTCAAGCCTGACCCTTCCTTTATATCCATTTATTGTCCCCAAACCTCAACCCACCGGGCAATTAGAACACAAGAACTGCTTTCCAGCAGCCTGGTTTTAGTAGAGTGGCATGATCAAGGCGTTGCCTTGAAACGGCAGGAGTCTGCACCCGACTACAGAACATCACAGCCGCTTTAATGATCGGAGCCTGCGAACCCGGCTGTGTCCCGCCCTTGCAGCTAACACAGTAACACCAGAAGAGAGGGAGTGCTCATTTTCCTTGGCCCTCTCCACTTAATCTGCTGCACGTAGTGTTTCTTTTCCCTGATGGGAATTCCTCCCCCTCAGCCATTCTAATTTCTTCAAGTGCTTCAGACCGTACAAAATTACTATCACTGGGTCCTTACAATTATTACAATAAAACATAACCTAAAATATACACATCAATGTCTGCAGACATATTTCCTACTGACTTTGCTATATAAAATAACACACCAATGAATTATGTTCGACAAAATGACCTAATTAGAATAATACATTTGGGGCTGCAAGTCTCTCTAACTCGTGCATTTATGACGGGATAAAAGATGCATCGTGAACAAGCTGAGCCTTCTCTAATAAAATGAACAGTGACACCAATAAACTTGCCTCTAACCTAATTACCTACAGCAAAGTTGGTTTCTTTTATTCATAAATCCAAGTTCAGCAAATGGAAATCCTAAGATATCAGCAGCAAAGGGAGAGATTAAATCAGCGGGTTTCTTCCAGGGAACAAGTCCGCTCAGTCAACAGCTCACACTCCGCATCAGACCACAAAGAAGTGGGTGCCAATATTCTCTTTTCTTCTTTTTAAGGCAAGAAAATGAATTTTAATGTCTCTGTGCAGAAAACAAACCCAGGAGGGATAGCATGCTTTTCGAACACTGACCTTTAAGGTAAGAATTTATCCTTAGGGAAAACAAGGATAAGAAAGTGAACCGTTTGATCTAAGAGATCCCAACCCTCTTCACAAAATGGCTTCTACTGAGTTATCTGCAATCACAACATAGAAGTGGCCATACATGCCTGAATCTAAGCGCATCATGAAACGCTGAACCTTGAAGGGTGAGGTTAAGATCTACGAAGGGATGCACACTTACCAACTCCAAAAAAGAAAGCTCTGGGTAGAACGGGGGAAAACTATTTGATGATAACAGGTATCATAATTTTAAGTTCTCACAATTTTCCCAGTGCTTGGCTAATAGAGTGCTTTCATAATTTATGTTTAACAAGAACCTAGGGTATTATTATAACTGTTTTACTGATGATGGAACTGAGGTTCAAAGGAGATAAATGATTTGGTGAGATTATCACAGCAAACAAGCGCTAGAATCAAGACATGATGTGAGTTCCTGACGCCAGACAGTGGCTGATGATCTCTGGAAGTACACCCAGACAGACAGACACATACGTACACAAACCCTTCTCATCTACAAATGAAATGTGGTAGGGAGAGAGGAAAGCAAGAGAAAACACTGAGATGGGAAGAAAAGATGCTCATATTTCTGCATGCCCTTCCAACACAAAAATAACACATAGGAAGTTCATTTAGGACAAGCACACATGCACACATGCATGCACGCACACACACACATACACAAGTTTAGAGACTGTATTTTCAAATATATTGCAGGTCAGAGATGCCCTAAGTAGAGGTATCTATAAATAGCATGGGAATCTGGAAGAATAGCCCTCCAGTGAAACGCCATATTGACTGTGTGACAGCCACTCCTTCTCAAAATATGTGTAGATAACCTGACATTCTTCAACTCAAGAAAGTCTCTGAAGGCAGGAGGCATGAAGCAGAGAGAGTGGTTTCTATCACTGTGGTAACATGAGAAAGCTGAATGTTTTAGCAGAGCAAAAGCAAAGCTTCATATAAATCAACTCAAAATGTAAACATACCACTTAAATATTAATCAAGGTAATTATAGAAAAATAGTCCAGAGAACCTCTGTAACAATCCAAGATAAATAAATGCTCCTTCACTAAAAGGAAACTGAAAACTCATTTGTTCATAACCTAACTTAACTTTCCTTACATAACTCAGGCCAAATACCATGTGCTTGGCTGTATCTGCTCTAAATGAAATGATCTTCTAGCTGTTATCTAATTCTAATCCAGCAAACACAAAACATGTATTCAGGCTTATGAAAGGGGAAGATAAAGTCTTAGGTAAAAAGCAATTAAAATAAGCACAATATACTGTGAAACTGAACTACGTTACATTTTTAACAGAGCCTGTTTCTTAATTACTTCGTTTATGAACAAGAAGGAGAAACGGCATATGTGTAGTGTAGCGGGCATGTGTTTGAGCAGACTGTGGTTAAACTGCCTTAACAACACAGGACAGCATGAACTTAGGCAGGTAGACAATGACAGTGGCTAGTTTCCTGTGTCTGCAGGGACGAGAGTCTCTCTTGGGTGGATGAGATGCAATTTTGCTGAGACAGGGTGGTCACATGAGCTGTCTAAGGAGGGAGTTGAATCGGAAATGACAAGAAGGACACCTGTATTATATGATGATCTGAGGGAACCCAATTGCAGACAAAAGAAAGGTCTCGGTGGCTGAAGCATCACTAGCAAAGGAAAGAGTGTCTAGCTCAGTGCTTTGCCACACCACTCTGGATACTCCATGATGTCAGCTTCCTTCCCACCTTCTCAGCTCTTGAGAATTGGAGAGGCAGTGAGGCTAACTCATTCAAGATTATCAGCTCGTTTCCAACAATTTTTGGTTACCAGGGAGTCAACTAACACAGTTACTTAAAAAAAAATTTAGAAAATTGATAGATCAATAAAAGATTGTCAGAGGTGAATGGAAATATCAAGGTTTGGAATAAGACTATCCTGTGTTTAAATCCTTATTCTACCATTTCCTAGCTGAGCCTCCAGATAAAATGGGGATAATTACTACCATCTTGATAAGACTGTTGCTCTGATATATACCTGGCACTCAAGAGGTGTGCAAAACGACCACTGACATAATATAGAGATTCTTGACTTTTACCAGTCTCTTTTAAGAAGAACATTCTCTAGTGGATTTTGTTTTAACAAACCATTGACTTCCTGAGACACTTCAAGCTAAAGTATTAAAACCAAGGACAACAGCAGACCAATCATAAACACTGATCAACCATCTCTGAAGTCATAACTCAGTGGGAAGCTATGATCCAATTAACTAAGGTTTGGTTTAGAGACCACTGTTCAAAAATACGTATCTGTATAACGTCCATTTTGCAAGTTAAAAACCAGGAACATTCACATGCTAAAACTCAGAGGGAGATTTAGATTAAGATTGTAGTCTCAGAACTTCCCTGACAAACCACATAAAGTGCTGGAGAAGAAAATGAGCTACAAATTCATAAAGGATGCTTTCAAAAGGCACACACAACCAAAAGAGTCCTATCACCATAATTTGTGCTTGTTTCTCAGTATGTGTCTAGTCGATAAATACAAACTTTTCTACTGTTTACAGGTTTTCTTTATTTCCTCAGAAATCAGTTTACACTAGAAGTCTATAACTGTTGACATTAACAGGTAACAAGTCATCTTTTTGAACCTGCTGACATCTGGTTGCATGGGATTGCTCTAAAACTTGATAATTCAGGAAGTTCCTACAGGAAACATTGCATTTGACCTCTATGCAAGTGACTTCTCAGAATTTGCAGAAATTGCTATTGACAGGGCATTGGAAAGCCCTAAATAAAAGCATACCTCCAAACTTTAAATCAAGATTCTCCCAAGGCAGGGTAAGGATAGAAGAGAAAAGTTGTATAGTCAGGAATAAAATTCACCCTTAGAAGACTGCCCTCAACTTACAGCATTAGGGTCAACAAAGTGTGTCAGATAAGAATTTGGTGAATTTACTTCGCCTAACACTGATCCCCTTCTGAGTACACACGACTGATAAAAAGCCAGATGTTTTCAATCTGTACAGCTTAACACCGGTGCGCAGTGAAACCAGCTGGCAACAGCCTGAGAAAAGTGTGTGTCTTGCTGGGAGGAATCCCAGTGCTGGTTTGTTTGATCTTTCACACACATCAAACCCATCTTTCTCTTCCCCAAGTCCACTCCATTGTCACTTGTGCAGATCAGCTAGCCGAGTAAAATTTCTTGGAACAATACCATAACCTTACTCTTTTTCCTAGAGTTTAAAAATACTTGAAAGAAATAATATACATTTTTAAAATAGATCTCTCCTCATATGTTAGTTAACTTAAAAGCAATCTAAAAATGATTTAACCATTTCACCTGACTGACACCATAGTAGGGACATACGTGTGTGAACATTAAATAAAGCTCAAGAATTCATACTATCACTATTTCTTATAATTTGGAGAGAGCTAGACTGAAGTTGGCTTTTGCATTAATCTATAAAAGGATGGGCAAATTAATGGAATTAAAATAAAAAAAAACAAAAAAACCCTAAAGGAATGGGAATCTATTTAAGGAAATAACTGCTAAAACCAACTCCCAAGCACTTCCAAAGTACCCATCTGCTCCAGTGTCATAATCGCTAAATGATCAGGAACAATTCTTACCTATTCAGTAAAAGCACATTCCCTAAGGACTACTACTAAGTAGCACTTTGCTGTTGTAGCTTCAAACTAAATTTCTTTCCAAAAAAATTTAAATTTAAACTTTTCACACATTTCGACAGGCCTTCTACCTAATAAGTCAGAATTACTGAGATCTTACTGTGCACATAAATGTGTTCTGTTACACCACATCTTTACTATCCCCTATGCATAGCGTGTCTTATAAGAAATTCAAGCACATAAAGGATATTGGCATATTGCATGCAATTGCAAACAACATTCCAATAATCCTATCACCTATGTCAGATAAGGTGGCTCGGTGGCCCAAATTGCTAAGCACTCAACTACTAGCTGAATGGTTGGTGGTTCAAACCCACCCAGAAGTGCCCTGGAAGACAGGTCTGGTGATCTGCTTTGGAAATATCATAGCCTTGAAAACCCTACGAAGCAGTTCTACTCTGCACACATGGGGTCGTCATGAGTCAGAATTGACTGCAACTAACAACGACATGTCAGAGAAGCCTACTGGTGGAACCCAAACTCTCACATGACGTGTAGAAAAGAAAGAAAATAGCACTAAGCCACTAGACCATGAGCAGGGAGAGAACTGCTTTTCTCAGTCCTTGGGATGGCCAGAACATCTACAAGGGAGCCAGAATTAAAAAATCTGTGTTGGTCAGCTATATGATTGGGTAAATCAATCAATCGTTAAATGAGTCTTTGAATTAAACTATTAAAACGGCAACAGAGATGCTGATTTCCAAAATGGTCTGCCTGGTGCACGTCCTCCTACACTGGGAATACGTGAAGTGAGCCCAGATCTTTACTCTGGGGTTTCAAACCTAGTTCAAGCAGAGCTTTGAAAACAAAGAGGCAAAACAATGGTCCTACACAGCATCCTTCAAGACAAATGCCTGGAATCACAGGACAGAAACCAAATTTAGTCGTTAATAGACTTTCACCCATGGTAATAACATCCAGTTTTATTTCCCACACAGGCTGATCAACAGTCTACCTTTGTTGCTCTTTCTCATAAAAATTCGACTCAACTTCCACAGCTCCCAAGCTTGCAGTGTTCTCTAACTTGAATATCCACTTTGGCAAGAATCACTTGCCCTACTTCATGATTAGTTACCGATGGCACTCCCTGGCTCACAGGGGGTTTGTAGAATTAATTAATGTTTGTAAAGTGCTTGTAGATGCACAAGCCAAGGGGTATTATATAAATGCAAATTATTAGCATTATTCTTTTTTCCAATGGGGCAGACTGCCCAGAGCACTTATTCATGCCTTATAAGAAAACCAAAGTCTCCTTAACTAGATCTTCCTCTGTTCAAGGGATTGTCGATTTACAACCCCTGATCACCAATGCCTGTATATCAGCCTATGTTTCAGGCCTTGGGATTTTCTTTTTCTCAAGGAGCTATTTTTGAGTCCTTGGTTCCAATGCTCAAAGCCTGCAAAAGAGATCAGAACCTACCATTAAAAAACAACTCCCATCTCCTGAAAGCAGCTTCACATCTCACTTTCTCATCTTTGGGAGGAGATAAGACAAAGGTCCTGACATTTTAAAAAGTTCACCGTGTCCCTCTGTTGGGTTTGGGAGGCCCTGGCCAAATTCGAGGTTGACTGATTACATTCTGCTCACCTCAAGGTCTCCCGCTGCTCCAACTGCATGTAGTATTTATTGCCACTTCCTGCCCTTGAATGTTTTGCAGTCTTCCTCTGTTCTGTTTAAACAAATGTTGAGTTTCACCTGTCAGAGTCCCATCCTCTGGAATAAAGGGGACAGGAAATCCAACACCACAGCTATCACTTTTAGGACCCAGATCCCTGGTTTATTTTGTTATGTCAATTGGATGAGCTATTAATATACCATGTTTATACATGCAGTTTCTGCCTTTGTCTCTGAGATTTTACTTTAAACCTGAGAAAACAGGTGGGAGGTTGTATAAACATTATCCTGGGTCCTGATATGCAAATGTCTTTAGCAACTTTTATTGGTCTTTGAGAATAGCATCCCTTTGCACTAAAGAATATCTCCTTCCATATTATGTCATTAATATTACACAATGTTAGGAGCAAAGTTATTTGTCATATAGATCTCCAAACATGCTTAGAAGGAGAAAAGGATTTAAGTTCATCTTCATGTATAATAAAAGCAGAAACAAAAACAAAAAGCAAAAGAAAGGAAAGGAAAGGAAAGGGGGGAAAGAAAAACGAAGGGAAAGAAAGGAAAGGAGGAGGAGACAAAGGAGGGGAGGAACTAATTAATTTGAAGTAATTCATTCATTTACTAATTATTAATTGAATTTTACTATATGAAATCAAAAGTAAGAAGAGAACAGGGCAGGAAACAGCTGCAACTCCAACTCAGGGTTTTACTTCTCCACTAGAAGAGTTATGGGGAGGATAGACTCAGGCAGCAGGTAAGGAGGAATAGGAGTCCTAGTGGCGCAGTGGTTAAGAGCTCAAGCTGCTAACCAAAGGGTCAGCAGTTTGAATCCACCAGGAGCTCCTTGGAAACACTATGGGGCAGTTCTACTGTGTCCTATAGGGTCGCTATGAGTCGGAATTGACTCTACAGCAAACAGTTTGTTTTGTTTTTTTTTAAGAAGGAATAATAAAATACAAAACGTAAAATATAATAACACCTTACATTTTATATCATGGAGTTTTACCATACAGAAAATGCTTTTAAAATTTAATTGTCACAACAACCCCATGGGTTAAGTATTATACCCATTTTACAGACAGGTAAACTTTGCTTCAAAGGAGTTGAGTGACATGCCCAAGAATACACAGCAAGTCAAGGTGCACAGCCCTGAACTTGAGCCCAGGTAGCTGCCAGACTTACAGAAGGATTAGCCCTCTCACCACCTCAACCCAAATGATTAGTGAGGAGTGAGACAATATACAAGAGAAGAAATACAGAAGGAGCAGGAAGAAGGAAAATGTTCAAGTAAAGAGTGACATAACTTTCTTAGAAACCCAATCAGCCTCCAAAGTACCCCCCATCAGAAAAAAATTCAAACAATATGATCTGGATATACAAGTTGAAATATAAGTTATCTCCTAACTGTTCCGAATCTCAGTCTCACCTCACAGTTATAAGATCCCTGAACCTCATCGACTCCTCCCTCTGCAAGAGCCATGTTAGAAGAAGTCATAACAAGGACGATGACCGGTCTCACATTTTATGCCTTTCACTTTCCCTTTGATGGGCCCAGAGGGAGCTACTGTTCCCAAAGAATAGTGAGTAGAGAAGCTGGGGGTGGCAGAAGAGGCTATAGACAGTGGCAACCTCAAGGGCCCATGTGATGCCAGTCCTGTGATATGACAGCCTCCTCTTCTTCCTCTTCCCTGCACTTTAAGGGCCCAGCCATCTGCCTTCTCCTGCCAGTCCCTCTGATGCCAGCCCCTTCTCTCCAGAATTCTTAAAGGCTGAGGTTTCCCCCAACTCTCCCCAACAGGACTATGACTTTTTGTGGACCAACTTCTTGTTGGTCTTCCCTATAGTACCTATTCCAAGACAGACATTCCAAAAATGCTTACTGAATTAGCTTCCAAAATATTCCAAGTCCTTTCAGAGTCCACCTTTTTTCTTCCCACCATTTAACTGATAGTACAAACCCTATTTAATGCTTAAAAAACATTGCCTTCTGGGCCAGCTGCTAACATTAAATTGGAGTTTCAGTTTATTGCTACACAAAGTCTTGGATCCAAGCTTTGAGTGTCCTGGGAGGTGCAGGGCGATAGGGGTGGAGATAGTTAAAGAATTGGACTGTTGGACCCCTTAACATTCTACCATTCAGATATGCTACAATAGCAGCAAGAGCCATAGTATTGGGCAAGAAGTGTAACAGAACATCTCAGAGCTAGTTTAAGGGACATCTACAATGACAATTTAGGGAACTGTCTTTTAAAATTCCCATCTGTTATAATCATGTCTAAAAGTCCCAGGCTGAGGCCCACACATTCCTGTACCCTCCACAGATACAACAAAAACAGATGCTTGCAACCTCCACAATGGAAAAAAGGCAGGCTCGTTCCTGGTGGTGATTATTTTCTTCTGCATCTCTTCTTGCAGAAAAAAAAATCAAACCACAACACTCATCAGGACATTGCTTAAATGGGCAAAAGAACAAATCCCATGTTGGAAAGCCTTCGCATAAGGAAGCCACAAAGCATCTTCAACAACAACAATTTGTGAAGTAATATAAGTTTAGCCCCTAAATGTTTCACACCTTAATCTCCTTTCCGTGATTCCAGTCTCCCCATGTTTTAAGGGCAGATTGACTTAAAGGACATTCACTATACACAGTAGAAAACAGTTTTCCAACTGAATGGAAATTAGTAACATATCCTTTCTTTTTCCAGGGCAATGTTAATTAATGTCTTCCAAAGCAAAGCCACCATTTTAGGTATTTAACTAAATCAACTTAGTCAATCAAAGACAGACACTATATTACCTCTCTACCATGGCAATGAAAAACTTCCTGTCACCTGCCAAAAGGGGACAGCAAGTTACCCGGGTAAATATGGCTGAGAAAGGAATATGGAGCTGCAGATAATTAAAGCGCTTTAGACCACTCACCAATTGATTTTCCTCTTGTAAAGGTAGCTCAATTGAAATGTTCAGAATAAATCATGTGTTAGAATTATCTTCTGAAGTAAGAGCTGAGAGCGTATTGATTAATAATTATTTGCACTAACAGACTCTACTAAGACAATATCATCAATTACCTTAAAAATTGGCTCAGATCAATCACAATGGAATCAGCCGAGTTTGAAGATTCATTGTCTTTTTCGTAGTAGTTTTAAAGCAGGGCTTGGAACCAGTTCGTTCTACTTCAAACCCCTGTTTTAAAGAGATCAACAGAGAAGCCAGGCTCCTGAATGGAATCCTAAGCAAGCACTGTTAGAGGGTTAGAATGATTTGAGATTACTTTTGAATATCATATTGACCTAGACCTTTTAACTGAGTAATGAGTCTCCCACGCTTCCACTGAGTGGGAGGTCTCCATGGTAAACAAATGTTTTTCACAGATGATACAGCACATTGTGTACTGGCCAAGAAATGCACTGCTGATGATAAAACACAAACTAGGCCAGAAAATAATGACCTGGGAGGTCAATTAGCTAAGAATTATCATGCCTATAGACACACTTGCATATATGCCCAAGGTTCATCCACAGAATAAAAGCACAGAAAATACCTTCAACCTAGTTTATTTATCCAAATGAACATGATTTTTGAATAAAGACACTACTCCAAAAGTAGGTTTAAGAATTTGGGGCTTACTCAATCTTTCGCATTCATCTGGCAATTCAAAAAACATAGCTATGCTCTCAGCCGTAAAGAAAAATGAAGTCCTGATACATGTTACCACATGGATGAATGTTGAAAACATTATCTAAGTGGAATAATTTAGTCACAAAAGGACAAATACTGTATGATCCCATTTATATAAAATAGGCAAATGTATAGAGACCAAAGTTTATTAGTGGTTACCAGGGATGGGGTGGGGGGTGGGGGGAAGGAGGAGCCATTGCTTAGGGGGTACTGAGTTTTTGTTAATGATTTAATGATTGTGGAATAATTTTGGAAAGGACAGTGGTAATGGTTGTACAACTTGATGAATGTAATCAAGGTTGCTAAATTATACATGTAAAAATTGTGAAATGGGAAATGTTTTGTTATATACATTTTTAACACAATAAAAAGTACACTAAAAAAACAAACTAAACCCATTGCTATGTTTTATCAATGATGTCTGGTCTCAATGTTCCAACTCCTGAGAGGATGCTCTACTTTGCTGCCACCATGTTCACTCTAAGGTATACATCTGACCTCGCTACTCTTCTGCTTCACACCCTTCCCTGGCACAACACTGACAAAGTCTGTAGCCTGGGATGAGGGGTCTCTACCTGACTCTCTAGTCCCAGGCACTCAAAGTATGGCCTGCGGACTTCTGAAGGTCCCCAAGATCCTTTCAGGGAGTCCATAGGTCAGAACTATTTTCTAATGATACTAAGACATTATTTGCCTTCTTCACTGGGTTGACATTTGCACTGATAGGGCAAAGGCCAAACCCATTGCCTTCTAGTCAATGCCGACTCAAAGGGACCCCACGTGTGTCAAAGTACAACTATGCTCCATAAGGTTTTCAATGGCTGGTTTCTTAGAAGTAAATCTCCAGGTCTTTCTTCCGAGGCACCTCTGAGTGGACTCGAACCTCTAACCTTTCGCTTAGCAGCCCAGTGCATTAACTGTACCATCCAAGGACTAGCGTGCAAAGATAATGGGGGATAAAACTGTTGGTGCCTTAGCACAAATAAAGGTAGTGGCACCAAATAATCCTGATGGTCATTATATTCGTTACTTCCTAGCACTTGAAGAAAATCAAACGTCAGTTTCACTTAAGAATGCCCTTGATGAAGTAATATTATTAACTTTAGTAAATCCTGACCCTTGAGTACACATCTCTTGAATATTTTGTCATGAAAAGGGAAGTATGTATAAAGCATTTGTGTTACACACTGAAGTAGAGATGTTTGTTTCAAGGAAAAGCACTCATGCAGTTCAGCTGTAAGCTGAGCCACCTGCTTTTTCACAGAACACCATTTTTACATAAACAACTGGCAAAAACCTACTAGTAGACTATTATACCTGCTATAAGACATTTTCTTAAAATTAAACGAATTGAGCCTGCCACTTTTAGGAAAACTACTGACAGGATTTGTTGCTAATGATAAAATTTGAACTTTCACGTAAAAATGAGAACCTTGGAAAACTTGTATCTACCACATGAGTTTGCCAGCTTCCTAATATTTAAAATTTTCTGCTATTTTTCTTCTTATTGTATAATGAAATGTGCCATCATTTGGAGGATCTGCATGATTCAGTGGACCAATATTTCCAAGTGACCAGCGCATGATGTAACCAAATCACACCAGGTAAATGGCCATTCAAGGTGCAGGAGAGACCAATGACTTTAAGGTAACAGTGTGAAAGGCTCACTGCTCTGGTTTCAGGTTTCACATTACAATAGCATAGAAGACACTACTATGTGTTGAGTTTTGGTGTAGAAAAATACACACAATGAGGGCAGATTTTCTTCATATACTTCAACCTAAACAACACACTGCACCAGACTGTATGCAGAAGCAGGTATGAGAATCCCCCTGCCTTCCCTTAATAAACCAGACATCAGAGAATTCGTAAAAATGTAAAACAATGCTGCTCTTCTCATTATTTTTTATTTTGCAAAATAGTCACTTTTTGTAAACGTATGTCATTTATAGTACTATGTCCATTACTGGTGATTTTAAAGGAATTAATAAATACTTTGAAATTTCTCAGTTTTAATTTCAAATATGGTAAATAGTAATATTCACCCATATCGAGGTCCTCAATAATTTTTAAGAGTGTAAAGGGATCTGAGACCAAAAAGTTTGACAAACACTGCTCTTGCCTTATCCCTGGGTGCCTTCTCATGCAACACAATTCTTGCCCTCAAGGAGCTCACAGCCTAATAGGGAGACACACCAGGAAACAATTTCTAATTCTGAGTGGTAAAAGCTGTAACTGGAGGTCTGGAATGCAAGAAAAGAGGGCATGACAACTTCCATCTAGGAAGGTGAAGGAAGGAAATGCTCCAGAAGAGCAGCAAAGGTAAGTAGGAGTGTCCTAGATAGACACAGAGGGCACTGTCGGAAAAGGAGTATTTCAGGCAGCATATGCAAAGGCATAAAAACACAAGTGACGTGGCATATTGTAGGTCCTGTAGTTTAAATAAGCTGGAGCACAGGATGTGAGGAAGAATAGAGAGACACAATCAGAATGGTAGGCAGAGGTCAGATCACTCCCTGTGAAATAAACTGATGATGGGGCATCAGAAAGTCTTGAATCAGGGGTATGACAGAAGATTTGTATTTTAAGAAAAGTAACTGTTATGTCAACTGTGTTGAAAAAGTAGTGAGGAGGTATGTGACAAGAGGTAGGGAGAACAGTTAGGAGGCTATTACAATAAGTTTAGGAAAGAAATAATGAAGGCCTCAACTATGGTGTGATGGTCAGTTGACTAGGCTACAGTACCTAGTTATTCAGCTAAACACTAATCGAGGTGTTGCTGTGAAGGTATTTTGTAGATGTGGTTAACATCTACAACCAGCTGACTTTAAGTAAAGGAGATCATCATTGATGATCTGGGTGGGCCTCATTCAAGCAGTTGAAAGGCCTTAGGAGCAAAACAGATTTCCTTAAGGAAGAAGAAATTCCACCTTTGGACTATAGCATTAGCTCCTGCCTGAGAGTTTCTAGTATGCTGGACTGCCCTATGGATTTTGGACTTGCCAGGCCCCACAATGCATAAGCCAGTTCCTTGAAATAACTTATATATATATGACTAGATAGATAGGGAGGGAGGGAGGCAGGCAGGGAGGCAGACAGACAGCTAGATAGGTAGATATCTCCTACTGGTTCTGTTTCTCTGGTAGAACCCTGACTGATATATATGGCACTGTCAATTTGGAAAGAAAGGACAGATTAACGCATCATTAACCAGGAGAAGTGTGGAGTGGGGACGAGCCAGTTGTGGGGAAAGTTATCTAATTCATTTTGGGATATGATGAATACGTTGAATGTGAAACCTCTAGGAAAAGGATGTCAGGTGGGCAGCAAGGTATATTCTGTGCTGTAAATACAGTAATTACTGAACCAATCATTGGTTGAGAGGCACCCACTGAAAATACCAAATGATCAGAAAAATGATAGCTAGGAAGATTCGATGTTCCAAGTTCCAGATAAGAAACATCTCCTGACCCAAAGAAGAAACACCAACTGTGACCTTTCTGATTCAACCTAATCGACTTGTTGGGTATTTGTAAACAGATGTCCCCAGCCAGAGGTGCTTTCCAAGTCACAATCTTGCATAGCTCTGTATGTGCTTCACACTAGGGCATGGGAGTGGGATGGGGGAGGGGCTTAGGGGAAAAAGGAAGGGAAGGATAAAAGAAGATACGTGTTGATTCAGAAGAATTTCTGCCCCTGCTGTGGAGAGAACAGGTCCACCCCCGCACTTGAAGAATGTATCAGCTTTGCTTTCTAATTCCCCACCTCAGACACAGACAGAAATTTCAGATTAAGGACTCAAGTCTAAGACGGAGTTTTATACACCGAATGTGATAAAAAAATATTTTGTTTAACAATGAACTATTTTTATCTCTGAAGCCAGGAAATAGATAGTATGGGCTAGAACGTCGGCTTGGTTGAATTCAGAGGACTTGGTCTGAATACACACTGTGGTAGACAGCAAAGACTCTCATTGCCACCTTAGGTGGAGCTTAACTGAATTTGAAAGCTAACATAAACCACTTGCCTATCTGTTTTTCTGCCTACCCTTTAGGTTTTTGAGTCTGGGGCACCAATCTCATAAGACAGTTCATATCCTCTCAATACAATATCTTAAATTTTTCATAATTTGCTTGTTGCTTTATGCTTTGCAAGAAAGTTCTTCCACCGATCTAAACTAAAATCAAATTCCTTTCCTCTTCTCTGTACCTGGAGTCCCTGGGTAGTGCAAACGGTCACCATTTTCAGCTGTTAATCAAAAGGTTGGAGGCACCTTGGAAGAAAGGCCTGGCGATTCACTTTGGAAAAATCAGCCATTGAAAACCCCATGGAGCGCAGTTCTACTCTGACTCACATGGGGTCGCCATGACCCTGAGATGACTCAGAAGCAACGTTTTTCTCTGTCCCTGGCTGAGGTGGAAGATGACTGGGCCTGTCCAATAGAATAACTGTCTCCAGTGGATGTAACTGTGTGGGAGGGAATGTTGCTGTCATAGGTCATGGTCTCTACTGTGCTGCACAGAAAACTTCTTAGGATTCAAGGACAACTAGTTGGCTGTGGTCTGTGCATCTCAAGGCTTTCTGAGAATCCATTATCTGAAAGTACCATGGGGCCTTCATGCAATGAAAACTGTGATACCCTACATCCACCGACCCTCCCTCTCAAATCATCACTTCTGCCTCTCTAGTCTTGTTTTGAGTTAAAGGTGTTAAAAATATAAATGCATTTTTATGACATTCTAATTCTTAGGTTAGAGCCTATTTTAAAATTGAACTGAGCCAGCACAAGCTCCTACAAATGATTTCTGAAGGAAATGGAAATACCTCTAAGGACAAGTGTTCCCGAATTACACAAAACACCTTTTGAATTAAACAAGTAATTCTTTCCACTGACGTATCTAATTTGAATTTAAACATTTCTTTACATCCTACCTTAATTAGATGCACATTTCTCTCAGAATCTTAATTTTATGGATTTTACACTTCTAAGCAGCTTGCTAGTGAGGACTGCTTATTTGCATTCATTTACATACAATTTGCAAGAAATGTTGAAAAACCTAGAAAGGGAGAGATTGCAAATTCATGGATTTTTCCCTAAATAAAAATGTCAATTCCATGAGGAAACAAACAGCATGTTTTTTCCTTGTTTACCTATAGTCCTTTCAAGACTACTTTTAATATTTGTATATACAAAGAGATCCACTTAATAAAGACTGAAATAGGAAGATTTTTCCCCTGCACATTAATAACAATGATGAAAAAGGCTCCAAAACTTCTAATCGCCTTCTTAATAAGAGCATGAAACATTCTCAAGTAGATGATGCCCCCTGAAAAATATTATTTGAAAATGGCATCTTCTCATACAATAAAGACGTATTTTTTCAATTTCACTCTAAATATTCATCCAATTTAAAAACGATTGCTTTTAGCAATGGGTAGTTTATTCTGCATGACTTTCACTCCAGTTAATTGGATTTCTCCACAACCTTCTCGTCTCTTGAGTTTGAATTTATATTCACAGTAATTCCGGCCCACCCTTACAAGAGCTCTAACAGAAGCCAGAGGATCGGTTTGGGTCACACTTCATGGGAGAAAATTCAGTCGGTTATTTTTCAGAGATGGAAGCTGTTGATACTTCCCTTGCTTTTAATGCCTTAATATTTCTACTAACATCACAAAATACGGGTGCTCCTCTCCCTGTGACCTTGAGTGTGGGCTTGGACAGGGCTCTGGAAATAGATTTCCAGCAGCAGTCATTTCTGCGAGGACTGTGGAGGGAACAAAATGGTAGAAAACACTTAATATATAAGTGCATTCCACATTAAAATTTTATCTCTCTAATTTCATCGGAACATGGCAGAGCGCTCCCCTAACCACACTGGCAGAGCGCTCCCCTAACCACACTTCATAAATAACCACTGCACTTACAGAAAGCTCTCCCCTCCACATATTGAAAGTAATTTTAGGTTCCCTGCTTTTAGCTTCACAGAAGAAAGTGGCTTGTCCTAAATAAGACATATCTAAGCAAAATTTCAGGTCCCTGAGTGATACAAAGTTTGCACTCGACTAACCTAAAAGCAGTATGGTTCAAACCTTCCCAGTGTCACCACGGCAGAAAGGCCTGGAGATCTTCCGTAAAGATACAGCCTTGGAAACTGTATGGAGCAACAGTGCTACTCTGGAACATGAATCAGAATCAACTTGATGGCAATAGGGTTAAGCAAAACTTGAGTTTTTACATACTTCTAGCTGTAAAATAATGCTATCAAGCATGGAGGTTATGCTTGAAAAACAGTTAACAAATTAGACATGGAAGTTGCCTATCTAGGCCAGTAGTGGGAGGCGCAGTTACCACTATTTGGAAGAAGTCCCTAAAAAGAGCTTTAAGAGCTTTCTGTGTGGTCCCAAACTAGTCATGTGACTCCTCTCTGCCTCAGTCCCCCTGATGTAAAACCAAGATCTCACAGAAAAAGCAAAAACAGATGCTGCACTTGAGATGATCTCTCTAAAATAAACAAATTAAGGAATTTATACATCAACTGTGGTCTCTGGAAATCAGTGAGGACTGAGTTTCCTAAAATAATTTAAAAAATCACTATGAATATCCTGTAACATGCCAAAGTTTTTTTTTTTTTTTTTTTTAATTATAACAAACACCTTTCTCCCTTCATTCTCAACACACTATTAGGCCCGTAATGGGAGACTGGACTATCGGTTAAAGATGGAACACATCTAAGTCATCACTCTGTACTCGCTGAAGGAGACTGATGGAATTATGACAAAAGCAAAAAAGAAACATCACTTTTATTTAAGCAGTAAAGAGTACTTTTTGTCTTTGTCAACTTAAATTTTACAGCAGGGTGATTGTATACATTTGAGAAAATAAAATTTGATGAGCTCATCTAATAAACTAAAATTATATCATATGCTTATTTATAAAACAGATTTGCTACATTTGGTCTAGCAGAATAATCCTCAGACCTGATTTTGTAACTTCCCAAATTATATTCAATAATCTAAAGATGTGCCAAAGAAATTTCTCTATGCTAATTAGCAGGAGAATACAAATTGTTTCATTTTACAAATCAATCTACAAACAATATCACTTAATAAAAAGCATAATCAATAATTAATCAAGTAGAATAAATTTAAAAAAAAGTTTACCATGACTGAACTAACATTTATGTTTCCTTCCTTAAATTTTCATTTTAACTAATACTAACCTTAAAATAAACCTCTTAATTATTTGTGTGTCTACTTTCAGTTTTATATAAATAACAGGAAACCTTAACACTGACAGTATACTTCCTTCACCATTCTCAGCAAGCGCTTTTGCTCTTTTCTTTATTGTCCAAGAGGCTGTCCCTGGGTAGTGCAAGCTGTTAAGCACTCACCTACTAACTGAAAGGTTGGCGGTTCGAATCTACCCAGAGGCATCTCAGAAGAAGTACCTGGAGATCTACTTCTGAAAGGTCATACAGCCTTAAAAACCATATGGAGCAGTTCTACTCTGCATACTCAAGGTCGTCTTGAGTCAGAATTGACACGATGACAACTGGTTTAATGTTCAAGCACAGTGTCTGGAACTTAAAAGGTGATCTGTAAATATAATACATTATATTATATAATTCATATAATACATGCTATAAATATATACACACACATTCCTATTAAAATAATAAAATGAATATTAGCTTATATGACACAGCAATATGCTAGATGTTTTTCAGAGAAAAATCCCCTAGGAAAGACAATCATAAGGCTACACGTCAAAAACAAACATTTATAGAGTGCCCCAGTAATAGTAGGAGACTTAAACACACCACTCTCAGTAAGGATAGAATCTCTAGAAAGAAAGAACTAAAGGCCACAATCAACCAACTTGACCTAATAGACAGACATATATAGAACACTCCACCCAACAGCAGCAAAGTATACATTCTTTTCCAACACACATGGAACATTCCCCAGGACAGACCACATTTTACTCCACAAAGCAACCTTCAATAAAATTGAAAACATCGAAATAATACAAAGCATTCTCTCTTATCACAATGCCATTAAAGTAGACATCAATTAACAGGAAGAGCAAGAAAAAATATAAAATACATGGAACTGAATAACAATTTGCTTAAAAACAACTGGGTAATAGATGAAATAAAAAAGGGAATAAAAAATACTCCAGGAATCAAATAAGAATGAAAACACATCATACCCAAAACTTTGGGGCACAGCAAAGGCAGTACTCAGAGGTCAATTTATAGTAATAAACTCAACATATATCAAAAAAGAACAGACAAAAATAAAAATGTTAGCCCTACAACTCAAACAAATAGCAAGAGAACAGCAAAAGAAGCCCACAGGCACCAGAAGAAAGAAAATAATAAAGATTAGAGTAGAAGTAAATGAAACAGAACAGAAAAACAATTGAAAGAATCAACAAGACCAAAATTGGTTCTTTGAAAACATCAACAAAAGTGAAAAACCACTGGCCAAACTGACACAAGAAAAACAGGAGAGGAAGCAAATAACCCGTATAAGAAATGAGATGGGACATTACAACAGACCCAACTGAAATAAAAAGGATAATAACAGAATACTATGAAAAACCATACTCCAACAAACTTGAGAACATAGAGGAAATAGATAAATTTCTAGCAACACACTATCTACCTAAACTAATGCAAACTGAGATACAAAATCCAAACAGGTCCCTCACAAGGGAAGTGACTGAAGAGGTAATAAAAACACTCCCAACGAAAAAAAAGCTCTATCCTGAAAACGCTTCACTGAAGAATTCTACAAAACATTCAGTGAAGAGCTCACACCAGAAAACTCGAACTATTTCAGAGCATAGAAAATGAAGGAATACTCCTGAATTCATTCCATGCAGCTAGCATAACCTTGACACCAAAGCCAGGTAAAGACACCATAAAAAAAGAAAATTACAGACCAATATCTCTCATGAATATAGATAGTAAAATTCTCAACAAAATTCTAGCTAACAGAATTCAGCATCATATTAAAAAAATAATACACCACGACCAAGAGGGATTCACTTGCTAGCTACATTACCATGGACAAGCTCATTATCCTATGAAATGAGGAACAGTAGTAACTTACAGGATGGGTGTGAAAATTAAATGTTGTGGAAATTGAGCTAGGCACAGCGCCTGGTGCACAGAACAAGCGTTCAAGAAACATTAGCGATTAGTAGATCTGATTTACATTAAATTTACCTACCCCTTCTTAGCCCAAATATTCATACTTATGTCATTTAATTTGTTCTCATAATGATTCTTCCTACCCCTTCCATCAGTCTGGTTGCTGGTGTGTGAGCTCCCTTGTCTACAACTTTCTAGAATAAGAGACCAGATGGAGTTCATAGTTTCAGTGCTCTGTCGAGTTATGTAGTATGTTTAAAGATTACATTTCAGCTTTGTGACATAATGCCTTCATACAGAGTGCATTAAATTATGCTACTCTACACTTCATCAAAGTTGTCCTGGTAGTGCAATGGTTAAAGCACTCGGTTGTGAACTGAAAGTTCAGAGGTTTGAACCTACCAGCCGCTCCACAGGGGAAAAGAACTGGCAATCTGCTTCCGTAAAGATTACAGCCTAGGAAACACTAGGGGGCAATTCTACTCTTTCTATAGGGTTACTATAAGTCAGAATCAACTGAAGGCACACGACAATACCCTATCAAACCTAGTTAAAGAGCATCGTAATTTGAGAGTCATTTTCTTATCACCTTTATTCTTATTATCTCTGAATCCCCCTATACTGTGCACTGGTTTTTGTGTTTATGACAATTTTTGATACAATACAGGGTTAGTCCTCTTTTAAACTGAACATTGCTTGAAATAAACAAGTTCACGGGGAAGCTTAGAAATCATTCTGTCACATAGCTTTTCATGGCAGTGGCATCTGCTGTTATTTACTTTTGACCTGCATTATCTTTTAAGTTACAGATAGTCTGTACCCTTTCCTTTCTGATTGCTAATGAAGTTAAGAGGAAGGCCAGGTCTAAAACCAATATCTGTGTGACATCCCATGAGGTACCTCTGGCAGTTAATTCTTTCACTATTGATATTACTATTCAGCATGAGCTTTGTACATCCACCTTACGAAATGCCTGCTTGTGTGTGGAGGCTGTTATGCACTGTATTTTATCTCACTTTGTGGTTTCCCATCTGTACTCAGTATCTGAGAAAATACTCAGCTCAAAATGAAATTAAATGAATTTGAAGAGTGGAGTGTCTTGAAACACTGTATTCTATTCCTAATTTAATGTGTGTGCATTCACACATAAACACACACGCATCTAAGCCCGTAATCTAGTCTTTCTATACAGTTCATCACAGTGACCAAATACCACATATTCTTAGAAATACCAGCTTGTTTTTTCAACATTCAGTTGGCTCCTGAGTATCCACAGATGGTCTTAATGTTTTAATTACTCAGTCTGAGGGACTGGTTGGACCAGAACTGGAATTAAACCTTCAACCTCCTGTTTCTGGTTCCATCAAGCTCTCAGTTCAAACTGAACTCCTAGGATCGTATATTGTTTTCCTCTCAGAAAAAACACAGACCACCTGCCCACACCCACCAACCAAACCCAAAAAACTAACCTCTAGCTTCCCAGGCATGTGTTCGTTTGTCAAACCTTCAGCAATGTAAACATCATTAGTTTGCATTTAATTACTTTGGGACATAAAAATTGCTCTAGCCCTTTTCTCTTTCTTAGACTAGGTGAACACCAAGAGAACGAGAAAATTCAGGGCTCCCAGTTAACACACCGAAGTATTTTTTTTGACAGAAATTAACCTGCTATTTACTTGACTTCTGTTATATTTTGCTGTGTACCCTTCCCTCTTTCTAAAGAACAACGTGCATCTATTGTTATTTGATGAAAACAATAACAGTGACAAAATGCTTTTGGACCTTGACATTCATAATATGGCTCCTAACATCTGGAATCAACTCGATGCCAGCTAATAACAACAACACTCATAATGACAGCAGAAAATTTCTAGAAGATAGTATAGAAATTAAAATTGTAAAAAAAAAAAAAAGAAAAAATTCTATAAGCCAAAAACCAAACCCGCTGCTGTAGAGTCAATTCCGACTCATAGCGACCGTATAGGGCAGCGTAGAACTGCCCCATAGGGTTCCAAGGAGTGATGCTTTGGTAGATTCAAACTGCCAACCTTTTGGTCAGCAGCTGTAGCACTTAACCACTGCGCCACCAGGGCTCCTCTATAAGCCAAGCATATGTATAATTTCGAGCAAAAATAATTACTTTATATTTTTATTATTAAAGAAGCATAGTAAATTCAGATAATAAAAAAAACAAAACCCGTTGCCGTAGAATCGATTCCGACTCATAGCGACTCTACAGGACAGAGTAGAACCACCCTATAGGGTTTCGAAGGAACAGCTGGTGGATTTGAACTGCCGATCTTTTGGTTAGCAGCCAAGCTCTTAACCATTGTGCCACCAGGGCTCCAATTCAGGTAATACACCTATATAAAATAAGACAATGAAAATCACACATAATCCTGGCAATTATGACTTTAATGTTTAGGTCTTTTTTTGTATAAATAGCCAACATTCAATTAGTAACTCAAGTCAAAGATAGATTTATCATATTTCAGTAAATTCTACCTGAGTATTAATTTTAACTAAAATTAATTTAAAAACCCAAAAGAACGCCCATTTGAAATCACTGATTGGCATGTGTATGCGTGCATAAAGAGATATTAGGAAGGATGTTCCTAGAAGGATGTTGATGGGACATAGGTCATTCTTATTTTTTTCTTTATGCTTTTCTGCATGTTTGAATTTTTATAATGAAAACTCTTCCTTTTATTACTTAAAAAATAAGATTATTATGTTTTGGTGGAAATCTTACACTGGTTGTCATTTTATTTTTATGACAGCAAACCGAACCATAAATACACCTTGATAATGCCTTCAAAGATTACAAAATTTGTCAAAATCAGTTAATTTCTTCAAAAAGGTGTCGTAAAATAGGCAAATACAGAGGGAAAGTGAAATAGTCAGATTAAACCCCAAACCCCGTATCTGTTTGGTCAGCAACTCAACCGTGGGTCCTGACAACCTAATGTGCATGCTGGTGGTGTTAGCTGCCTTTCAGTCACCCCTGAGTCCTGGCCACCCCACACACAGCAGAACGGAATGCTGCTTAGTCCTGTGCCATACCCATGATCAGCTGTGGATCAGACCATTGTGATCCATAGGGTTTTCATTGGCTGATTTTTGGAAGTAGATTTCCAGGCCTTTCTTCCTAGTCCGTCTTAGTGTGGAAGCTCTGCTGAAACCTATTCAGCATGGCAGCAACACGCAAGCCACCACTGACAGACAAGTAGTGGCTGCACAGGAGGTTCATTGGCCAGGAATTGAACCCAGGTCTCCCACATGGAAGGTGAGGATTCTACCACTGGCCCACCACTGCCCCCAGCTCTAGGTGTAGCACGGGCTTTTAAAAGTCGGCTGGTCTATGCCTGGAGAAGCCACAGACATCTGCACACAGAACTAGAGAAAGGACAGTTCTAGAATTACTGGTATGAGCACAAAGAAGTATTAACTAGTGCTCTAAGCTAACAATCCCCTGTGGCTGGTTAGCGCAGGCAGAGCCCAGAGCTAATGAGGCCAAGGCCCTGGTTTCACATGTGTGACCCAGGGAGCTTTGCTTTGCTCCATATCCATTGAGTGCATCCCTAACCCCAGTTACCTGTCCACCAAACACCAGCCTGTTGTGCTGAGGCAACCTGAATAAGAACATGAATAGAATAAAGCAAACAGAGTATTTAAAACTTATTTCCTACCTAGTATGTACCAACAGCATCTGCCTCCTACGTCCCAGAACAGAGGATGCAACCTCATCTTCTGAGCAACTGGTTAATCAGAAGAGGAGAATATGTAACTGGGGACACAAAGAAAGGCAGTGAGTTCCTAGTTTTAGCAATTTCTATCTGGCATTTACCTAGGTTCTTTAGCAACAAAGACCATTCTTCAAATGTGAGTAGCAACAGCCAACAAAAAACAGAGCACCTAGTACACAAAAAATGGTCTAGTGATTTCAGGTCGTTGTGCGAACATCTCAATTTGGTGAAGTCAAGGAAATCATCAAGATAGCCACAAAAAGGGATTGGTTGGTAAGTGAAGGCCATCCTTAAAGAAAGTGGATTTTTAAAAATGAACTATCGTTGAGGGCTATGATCACGTAGATCTTTGTTACAAATAGTGATGATAAGGATTATTTATTGATCTCTACCTATGACAGAGTCCCTGGGTGGTACAAATGGTTAAGCGTTTGGCTGCTAATTGAAAGGTTGGAGGTTCAAGTTCACCCAGAGGCACCTTGGAAGAAAGGCCTGGTGATTTACTTCTGAAAAATCAGCCACTGAAAACTCTATGGAGCACAGTTCTACTCTGACACACATAGGGTTGTTATGAGTTGGAACCAACTTGATGGCAACTAGTTGTTTAGCTATGATAATGAAGCAGATGGTTTTTCACTATCTCACTTGATTGTAAAAACAACCCCACAAGATAGGGAGTATTATGATTCTTCTTTATGGAAGAATATAGTTTAGAGGGGAAAATAACTTGTCTAATGTCACCCCGCAAATTAGAGGCAGAAAGAGCAAGACTCCGAGCGTGCTGACTTCCAATGTCTCTTGAATAACAACAGAAAAATGAATCTTAGATTTTCCCCAGACACTTAGCTTATTTACGGAGGGGTGGCATTTGCTGGTCACTGATTGGGACAGGAGGTTAAAAGAACCTGGTCACTGCATGGTGAAACTTTTGCCAAAGACTGAGGAGTTAACAAACCCTCAGGAGAGGGAAGAAACGCAAGTGAATTTGTGGCAGCAGATGGGTCTATCTGCCTATCTGCCTCATCCCTAGCTAAGGAGCCTTAGTCTGCATTAAAAACAACAACAATAAAAGCCAACAGTCCTTTGTCCATCTATCACGTGGCTTAATACTTACTGAACTCCTACAAGGCATCAATAGCTCATCAGCACTGGATCAAGCACTCAGCTAGATACAGAATGGGGGCTAGCTGGGGACTGGGCTTCAACAGGCACCGAGCTGTGACAATAGGAAGGAAGGGACAAAGCCTTAGTTACTAGGCTACTGGCTCTTTCCACACTAGGGATATTGCTGCCTGATGGAACAAAAGCTCACACACAGGCGCCAGGGCTACAATAGCAGATGGTTTTTCAGCTGGCTGCGGTGGTCAACACAGGCATCTAGATGAGCATGGCTGCTCCTGCATCAGCCACTTACTTCAAAAGCAGGGTAGACGCTGAACAAACTCTTTGCAGCTACTTGGCAAACCCCTTCCTACCCTTCCCAAATGTACGTGTGAGTGCCTGTGTGTGTGTGCGCGTGTGTGTGTGCGCATACACTCGCCAAATCATCTTTATACACTGTATCTGTTTATAGGAAGGCAGTTTGGAATGGGAAGGGTGTAGGATTTGGAGACAGAGGGATCTGGGTTCTAATCTTGTCGTTTCTGTCACTGTCCACTGTATAATTTCTCATCTGTGATTTCCCATCTGTCTGTAATGAGTCTGTAATTCCTCATCTGTCAGGGAGGGATGCAATCTCCTGCTTTGGAGGAGTTCTGAAGGATTAAATCAAATTATGATATTATGGAGCTAATGGTGTTTGGCACACTGTACCCTCAATGAGTTTTATTCACTAATACTATTATTAGTAGCTGCTTCTCAGTAAACACTGAGAAGTCATGTTTTAGTTCCACTGTGAGAGCTTTCTTGGAAGAAAACAGTATTCTCTCATTATTTAAAAATAGTATTTTATAACAAAGGCAGATTCTTATCTTAGTATAAATAATAGTTTATTTAAGCAAATTATTAGAAAACCCAGAGAAATATATTTCTAAATTAGAAAGAAGTGAAAAATCACCTAAATTAAGAGACCTATGATACTTTGGAGAGAGGAATTCCAGCTGCTGGTTCATCTCTTCAGAGTGCTAACTCTGACACTTTCAAATGGGGAGAATTTCATTTTATTTTTTAAGTTAAAATACAGTAAAATGGACTTTTTTTTGCATACAGTTCTGTATGTTACAATTCCTAGAACTATACACAAAAAAGTCAATTTTATTGTATGTTAATTTAAAAAATAAAATGAATTTTAACACATGAATATATTCAGGTAAGGACCACCACAATCAGGATACAGAACTCCCATCACCCTAAAAAATCAAAAGGGGAGAAATGTGGTTCTATTTAGCAAACGTTCACTGAGTACTTCCTTTTGCTGATTAGGTTGCTGAATACTGAAGTGACAAAGCTGAATGGCAAGTCCCTACCCCAGAGCACCCACTGCTCTTGCAGAGAAGGACCAGAGGTCTTCCAGAATATTATAGAGACTCTCAAGGCTCTACACTGCATATAGATTTACTATTTTACAGATGAGAAGTATGAAAGAGCCACCTGAGACTGAAATCTACTCTTTGGAAGAAGATGTATCATTTCTAGTCTAAACATCAGCTTTTGCAAATGAAGAAGAGAACAGAGGGACAGAGAAGCTAAGCAACTTCACCACATCACACAGCCGATTCAGAACCAGGGCCAAGGTGGCCTACCAAAAGTATTTCCCCAACAAACCTGAAAACTCAGTAAGACAAACCTCTTTTTCTTATTCCAGGAAATGTTTTTGCATATGGTGACTTCCATACATGTACTGATGCAATCAGATTGCATTGTAGAATCAATTCTTCTATGTGTTTACCGCCAGTTTAATAACAGAGGGTCTACACATGTGTTTCATATGTTTCTTTCTTGGCAATATTCCAGGTATACTACTTGCTACCTATTTCATTTATTCTGACACACACACGAAAGACAGGAGACTTAGATCCAGAAAAAAATAATATAGTAAATCTCCTTGGTGACAGTAGCCATCCAGAGCTGGCTGTAACTGAGAAGCCAACATCATGTCTGGCATTCTGAGGGGCCAGAGCTTGAATCCACCGAGGTCTGAATTTGAATACGACCAAGTGGGCATGACTACCTTTTGTTAAAACAGCCCTCTCCACCATCCAAGCCCTGATGCTAGCTGCAGATCCAATATTTACAATTGCAGTTTCTCCCTCTGCCTGTGCCAAGGCAGCATGACGGTTTAATTTTGAAGGCAGTTTTTACAGCACATTGGGGGGTGGGCATACTGCAAGCAAGAGAGCTCCGTCTTTCTCTGCCTCTGCCAATAGAATGAAGAACAAAACACTTCCATCTACCAGCCAAGCAACTGAAGAATGAGGGCAAAGTGGATTAATCACCAATAGCTCATACAGGGAAATTCTCATTCTACACACAGATTGAACGAATGGCTGTTCTGGGGCCGGTGAGTACCCACTGACTCCCAACCTTATGCATTCGCCTGCAAAGCTTCTGAAGAGACTGTTCCCAAATATAGTCAGGGAAAAAACAGTACTGCCTGGGATTCAGACGCCTGAGATCTGCTGACGTATCAGTGATTGGTTTTGCTACCAAACCAACCAAACCGCTTGCAGTTGAGTCGATTCCCACTCATAGCAACCCTATAGGACAGAGTAGAATTGCCCCACAGGGTTTCCAAAGAGCAGCTGGTGGATTTGAACTGCTGACCTTTTGGTTAGCAGCCGTGGCACTTAACCACTACGCTACCGGAGCTCCTTGGTTTTGCTACAGTAGTAGAAAATATATTCAGTTATGAAATAGGGATAATATGAAAACATTTTGTTCATATGCAAGAAAAGTTTGGGAGATGTCTGATCTCTTTCAAAGAATTTGCTGAATGCCTTTGCAATGACGCCCCTCATGATTAAAAATCAATGGCAGCTAGATTGTAATTAGAATATTTATGAACCAGTGTTCTATTCTTTCCCTTGATTAGAGGTTTCTGAATAGTAAATATATTGACTAAGCCTAGATCTCACTTAGAAAATGGATGGCATATGGAAAGGTAAACATACCAACATTTATTGATAGTATTGATACTATTGATGATAACACAGGACCTTTTCAATGAAGGTTATAAGAGGATCTCAATTAATTTTCAAATTTTCTTTCTTGATGTGGACATGAACCAGCATAAGATTTTCAACTCATGCCATCTACAGTATGGTTTCATACTTAAAAACGCATAATTTAATAAACAGAACAATTGTTTATTTGACAAACTTTGGATTTGCTTCTCTTATATCTAATTACAAGCCCATTAATTTTTGTAATCATATTAAGGAACTCCAATAAAACTTTCGATGACTCAAGGGAAAGGCAGTTTTAGACAGTCAAACATAATTAAGCAAAACAATTGTACCTGCATCATTATGGCAAATGTAAGGCACAATTTGAGTCTGGGGACAATCATCTTAAAAAAAATTGGAAAACAACACACTGTAAACCTTTCATCATAAGCACATTTCATCAACAGCAGCCTCAGGGCTCCAGTGAAATCAATTAGGTATGTTATACACTTAATGGAGAAAATTTTTTATTTTGTATTTCTGAACTAAGAGGCATCTTATGCTGAAGTCATTGGAACATGCAAGTGAGATCAGCGGGAGCTGAGATCTTTAACACCTGCTTGTTAAACTTGCCTAATCTGACTATATTTAGCCTATTATATCGATATTTAAACTCGACCCTAAAGTAATCCTATGTTGGCCTAAATTCTCTTAAAATGCTACATAGGCAAGGTGTAATGAGGAAAACTTTCCAATGAATCAAAATAAAAATTAATAAAGTAACCAAATCCTTTTGCAGTATTTTTTTTTTTAATTATTTTAAAAAATACTCTCCCTCCTTCTTCCCTGAAAAAACACCAAATGGCAGATGACGCCGGTGCAGCGGGAGGGCCTGGAGGCCCCAGGGGCCTGGGAATGGGCAACTGTGGCATATACCCACCCAATCCCATGTTGATGAGCTAGTTATGTTTTTTTCCTATTACACATTAAAATAAATACTTAAGTGTTAAAAAAAAAATACTCTCCCAACTCTGCTCTCTTCATTAATTTTCAGAAGAAAACTCAATGAACAGCAACTCATCTGCATACAGTGAGGCGTCACTATGCAAAGGCCAGCAGAGGGGCTGGCGTTTGGGAGCAAGATGGCATAAGGAAGGGGGTGGAATAGGGCAGGAAAAGAAGGGGTGAAATGGTGTGTGAGGTTAAAGCCTAAGGAAGAAAGGAGAGAGTGAAGGAAGCAGAGACTGGGCCTTGAAGAAAAGCAAAGACTCACATTTCTCCTGATGCTGCTGCTCCGTGTGCCACCTTTGTCACCCTCATCTGGGGCACACAAAACCAACACATCTCCAAGATCCTATGACTTGTCTCTGCCGTGGCTCCTGCAGTTGTTGGGAAAGAGCACAGCACTAGGGTGTACTCTGGATGAAATCCTCCATCCCTGGGGTTGGTGAAATCCTCCATCCCTAGGGTTGGGCATCTAAGGGCAGCTGCCAGCAAGCCCCAGGGAGCCACGGCTGAGCGGACTGAGGCTGTGGGCTGGGAGAAGGGGCACCCACATTGAGGCAGAAGTGGGAGAAGAATGGATGATCTTTTAAAGCCACCTTCCACATGTATGAAACCTGAGTGCCGATCACATACATTATTTCAGCAGACCCTCACTTCAGTCCTCTGTAAGAGGGAAGGGTGGGAGGGTGGGAAGGTTCAGAAGCAAGTGCGAAAGGTGACTGCTGGCTGAGAAGGAGCAAGGAGAAAGGGGCCTGCTGAGACAGTGGTACCGAGACTGCATGAGTACAAAGAACAATGTGTAGGTGGGTCAAGAGCTGTATCACCTCTTGGCTATTAATTTCATATCCTTAGTACACTTGGGTATAAAACTAGACATGCAAACACTTAATGTGCTCAGCTGCTAACCGAAAGTCTGGAGGTTCCAGTCCACCCAGAGGCACCTCAGAAGAAAGGCCTGGTGATCTACTTCTGAAAAATCAGCCATTGAAAACCCTTTGGAGGACAGTTCTACTCTAACACATATGAGGTTTCCATGAATCAGAATTGACTGGAGGACAACTGGTTTTACTGGTAATGCTCTCAGATGACACTGGCTACTGTGGCAGAGATGCAGCAAATCACGGGCTGACAGGAAGTAGGAAAGAGGTCGCGTGTGCCCTGAGTGAGCCCCACGGTCCCTTTTTAGTGCCCCTCCTTCTGCAGCTGAGAGTTGTAAACTCCTGCTGGACCCAAGCCTTGTCCTATTGGTATGCCAAGTTTCTGGAGGGAGTTCTCTGGAATACAGTCAGAGAAAAAGAGTGCTATTGCCCCGTAATTAAAAAAGATCAATGCCAGACTCTGGATTTTATGGTTTCATCAACCAAGCAGCATCTAGCTGCCACTGACTCTGTGCCCAGCTCTACGACACCATCAAGCCTTGGCATGTGCACACGTGCGTGCATGTGTATGAGTATGCCTGTGGATGTACTTGCTGGGCTGGGGCAGGTAAAATCCCCCTGGCTAAAATTTAACTGGGGTAACAAGACTTATTAAGCCCTACCCTATACCAGCAATTCACTCCTAAACTATGTCCCTTCTTTATGGGACAGAGGGACTCATGATTAGTTAAGATTCAGGCTTCTGATTATCTCCCATTCACACGGATGTTGGTTTTGCAACTCCTGGGTAAAAATAAATAAATAACCTAAAAAGAAGCACAGCAGCAAATGTTTTCAATATGTAGCCCTCACACTGACTGCTGGGAGATGTAGCTGATCCCTTGCAAGCTAATTTAACGCAAACAAGTCAGGGCATAGAAAAAGTGAAAAGCACAGCCAGGTGGTTCCTGGTAAAAGCATTTCCAGTTGTGGGTGGGGAACAAGCGGCCCCCTGGTCCTCAGATGGCGTGTCAGAGGTCACTGTAGGCTGTGACATCACAGACTGAGTGTCGCTCACTTCAGGACAAAGCAAGTTACATAAATGAGGCGTACAGTCACTGAAGGGTTAAACGCGTATACTTTTACCAAGAAAAGATGATTTTTTTCTTCCTTTTTATGAATCCCTAAAAACACACACTAATAAAGATATGCAGGAAACCTTATGGGAATTCCTTGTTGATATTTATCAAATGAGTTTTATTTTAAATCTCTCAATTCCAAATTTAAATAAAAATAAGCAGCAAGATTCTAGTTTTTAAATTCCCTTTCTAGCAAACATTGAGGGTTTATCAGAAAAGAGAATGGCTGATTAAAAAAAAAAGTTTATCCCCTGTCCTTTTTCAGAAAATAGAAATTTTTATGCCAGCAGAGACAGTTATTTAACTTTTTGTGAGAGAGAATAAAGTAATGAGCTCTCTCTGGACAAAATGCAAAGACCGTACCTTTCCAATTTTTCAAAGCCTGAATAATCTCTATGGTGTGAAACAATTGTATATACTTTTGCTAATTAATGAGACACTGTTAGCCACAAATCTGCAGAAATGCATTTTTCAGAGACACATAACCATGAACACAAGATTTACTTTTTCTCTGATATGTATCTTTAAAAAAAGAAAATTTGGTCTCTGTCACGGACAAGAGTCAAATCAAGAAAAATGAGCCATTCTCTTAAGCACAAATAATACCATTCATTAAAGAAGAAGTATTTTAGCAAAGAAAAGTAATTGACAATAAGGATGGCACAGAGCAAAGGCTGCCTGCAGGTGGCCTGAATGCAGGGCTCAGCACCAAATTACAGAGGTTTTGCATGACTATTTGTTCAGTTGTTCAATATGAAAGCAGGGATATTAGTGACTTCTCTTCTAACATTACTAATGACATCCCTTCTGTATTCCATCTTCAGAATCACTGCCAGCACAACCTGGGGAATGCAAGGCCTTCAAGTAAGTTTTTAACAAGGCTGTTTACTAATATATCACACCTCACAGCAGACAATGCAGGGAAGAACAGAAGCAGAGGCAACAGCCGGGAAGCTGGGATGTGTTATGGATGATGCAACGGTTCCCTAGTTCTCCTCTTACCTGGCAACAGTATAGTAAATACAAGCCGTGTGACCCAGTGATCAGTCCTTTATTGACATGAGGACATTCTAACAATGCCCATGTTAGAGCTTCATACACAAACCTCAGGGAGCCAGCTTCCATGAGGACCCTGGGTTGATCTGTACATATCAGCGGTTTGGGACAAGCTCTTTGAGGTACTTTCAGAAGTTTACAGCCATAGGTTTGACATCTTAAAAAATGATGTCAGTGGCTGTTGGGCCGGTCCTTGACTCGTGGAGACCCCATGCACAACGCAACGAAATGCTGCCCGGTCCTGGCCATCTCCATGATCAGTTGTGGACTGGACCATTATCTATAGCAGATCACCAGGCCTTTCTTCCTAGTCTGTCTTAGTCTGGAAGCTCTGCTGAAACCTGTTCGGCATCATAGCTACAAGCAAGCCTCCACTAGTGGACAGGTGGTGGCTGCGCGTGAGGTGCACTGGCCGGAATCGACCCACATGGAAGGCAAGAAATCTACCACTGAACCACGTTGCTTCCACTAAAAAATAATAAAAGCCCACAAATCGTTAATGAATACTTAAAGTTTGAAGCCTGTGTAAAAGACAGACATATTAGAACTTCCACAAGTTCTTCAAACTTTAAAAAATATACTTGTCACCTGTCTGATATACATGAATATCACGACTAAAGGGGCAAAGTTGTATTATTTAAGGATAACTATTTTGGAAAGCCTGGTGGCATAGTGGTTAAGCGCTACAGCTGCTAAGCAAGAGGTCGGCGGTTCAAATCCACCAGGCGCTCCTTGGAAACCCTATGGGGCAGTTCTACCTCATCCTACAGGGTCGCTATGAATTGGAATCGACTCGACGTCAACAGGTTCGGTTTGGTTTTAAAATATTAGTGCAAACTAGCTTTTCACACATTATATTTTAACCAGGAAAAAAGAAAAATACATCAAAGCAAACTTTAATCCTGCCATTTTAAATTAAGTCAAAGAAAAAAGATGACTTCAGATTTTTCTTCCACTTTGGTAACCTGAGAATCCCTTAGTCCTTTAAATCCCATTTCTTGAGTAAAGAGATGGACAACATGGGAATGCACTGGTCGTTTTAATAAGAAACAAACTTCTTCACAAGAAACATTTTCTCATCCGTAGTCTAGCAGAATATTTAGTCAGAGGATTACTTGGTTATCAGGAGCCCAAAGGAATCAATATTACTTAACCTTGTTTAATGTTATGGTGTTAGGTATTTTAGAAGAGAAAGAGGGCTAGGGTTGGCGTGGGGGCTTCATCAGCGCCAGTGTTAAGAGTCTGGGCTAGGAAGAGGTGTTCTGAGAAGCAAGGTATCGAGTTGATTCTGTTCCTCGTGAGACAACTAATATTAAAATTAATATTAAGTACTAATCTGTTGTGGGCGGAGCTCCCACAGCAATCAAAACTCAACATCTTTTATAAATAGGGAAAATGATTCTTCATCTCAATTTTGCTCACCAAGAGCAAAGAAACTCAATTCAGACAGACATGGGTTCAAACCCTGTTCCACCCCTTCTCGGCTATAGGATCATGGGTGGGTCACTTCTCTAAGTCTCTGTATACTCTGTATGCTGTAAGTGGTTAAAAAAAAGTGCCCACCTCACAGGGATGCTGCAAAAACAAAATAAGAAAATGCATGCAAATTCTTGCAAGAGACAGCACTTAATAAATGTTAGCTATTATTGGTTATCATTACCATTAATATTTTTATCACAAAGTTGTGGTGATGATAAAACTATATCAGGTAAGATATTTATGGCTAGCAATCCAAAATAGGTACCCAGTTTAATCATCATTCATATGTAAACTTTATCCTCAGTCACCAGAAATTCTGCCTTGTGGAGATTTGATTCAATTTCTAATATACATTTTTCTAAAATTATCTGCATATTCTAAGGCGAAGATTTTAAAAAAATCATATCAATATATGAACATCTGCATGATACCGGCTTTGTATAATATGTGCTCAACATGGGCCAGGATTAAAGATTCTCCAACATATAACACATAGAACATTTCACACCTTTCCTCTGTCATCTTAACAAATGTAACAACAGGTCGAGAGTGTGTGTGGGGGGGGGGCACACATAAGTGTTATGTGTGTGCGTGTGTGTGTGTTATGAGTAGTGGAGAAAGAATTGGAAGAACATGAGGAATATTTGGTTTTTATCTCTTTACTCCGTTCTGTAAGGTTTGTGGTTTAATTCCTAGATGACACGCAAGCATAAATCAGAATTGCTCTTCCATGGGCGAATCGTCCCACGTTTTTGTGTGTGAATGGTGGATGAGACATTTGATGAGACCAGTGGAGACAGACGATAGTTCTCAGAGGGCACTGCCTTCTGCACTGGAAACACGTTCTCCGGGAACATCTGGAACAGCTCAGATTGTTACAGGTCTTCTAGATACAACAGGGACAGAAATACCCACTGGCACTAAAGTGGGAGTAATCTACCATTCTCTTTTGACTGACATAATAGATATTAATTACCACAAACCTGCTGCCTATGAGGATGTCTCAACTGTGAAACAGGAATGAGTTCCACCTTTGTGCCCCACCAGAAGACTTTCACACTGCGTTGCCATCACAGGCACCTTCTGAGCTTGTTTCCCAGGAAATGGGGTGGCCTGGGATTGTCCTGACCATCTGATTTCTAAGAAAACTAAAATTCAGTCCACGGTGGCCATTCGGGAATACAGACAACTTCTTCCTGACCTGATTTTTCAACACGGGGTGGTGGTCAAGTCTCTCTGTGACTCCCACCCCATCTCACCCCATATTAGAAGAAGGTGACAATGTACTCTTCCCTGCCTGCTGGTCTAGGTGACAATTACCAAAAATAAGGGGAAGAAAGCTACATTTTTATGACTAGTTGGTGTGAGGTACTGTTATTAAGCTACTTGAGTGTATCATCTCATTTATTCGCACCTACTTCACAGGGTTGTCATGAGAACTGAGAACAGACATACAGCTCTCCAATTACTGGCACATTTGTTGTTGTTAGTGCTGGCGAGACATGTTCGACTTACAGCGACCCCATGTGGCACAGCAGAACTGCCCCATAGGGTTTTCTAGGCTGTAGTCTTCATGGGAGCAGATAGATAGGTCATTCTGCCACAGAGCGGCCGGGTGGGTTCCAACAGCTAAGCGTACAACTAGCACCTGAGTACTTAATTGCTGCGTCACCTGGGCTCCTTACAACAAACAAACAAAAAGTTGTCATGGAGTCACTCCAACTCATGGCGACCCTGGGTGTTCAGAGTAGAACTATGCTCCATAGTGTTTTCAATAGCTGATTTTCTCGAAGTAGATCGCCAGGCCTTCTTATGAGGTGCCTCTAGGCAGGCGTCAACTGCCAACATTTTGGTTAGCAACTGAGCGCTTAACCCTTTGCACCACCTAGGAACTCCCTGGGCACATTATAAAAAACCAAAATAACCAAACCCATTGCTGTCGAGTTGATTCCAACTCATAGCAACCCTACAGGACAGAGTAGAACTGCCCCATAGAGTTTCTAAGGGGCGCCTGGGCATACTATACATACTGGTAAACGTTCATTCTCTTTCCTTGGCCCTTATTCTTATATTCCTGCGAGGTCATTGTAATCACCCCCAACTGACAGATGCAGAAATGTCTAGAGTCAAAAAGACTGGAAGTGGCTGAGTAAGGGGTCGGCCTAGTGCTGGCCCATCTGCCCCCAAAACCAGGCATGCTCTTTCCTCTCTGCTGAGGCACCTCCTACAAAGTGAGCTTCTCCTTTTTAAGACGATGGTCACGACATGGAGAAGTGACTGCACACTTAGGAAATGCTCCGAGTCTGGGGAAGGAGTGAGCAGAGAAAATGGAAGACAAACACAAAGCAAAAAAAAAAAAAAAATTAAAAATTAAGAATTGATTGCAGGAAGCAAAGTTCTAGCTGTAAAATTAAGTAGAGACACCTCTCCATTTCATCAAGTGCCCCATTCCCTATGAGCATTCTCACTCTTCTGCTGTATTCTCCCTGGACGCCTCCCATAGCTCCTGCTATAAAGGATTCTGCATTTCCATCTTTCAATTAATACAAAAAGAAAAGTTTTTGATATATTACTTAAGACATTATTTATTCAGAATCTGACAGTACCCTAGAGTATCTTGTTTTTTACACCCATATATTTTTTATTCTGATTTCTTCCCATTCTCCCCAATCTTATGCCTACTTGTTTAACTGTGAAGAAATCAGTAACATCCTAATTTACATTATGATGCTATCAGATGAACCATATTCGGGAAGCCAACACTTAAAACTATTATTCCTCCTTCCCCAGATGCCTTTATTTCCCAGCGTTACCAGAACTTTGTCAATATATGTTTCTAAAATATCCCTAATAAACTTCTCATGTCTGAATTTGAAGCCCTATGATCTAGGTCCATTTTCTTGACCTTGAGGCTGTCAACACCTCTCTAAACAGGCTTCCATCTTCCACATTTGCCTAGCCTGATCCTTGATGGCAATCTGTCCCATTGCAAGCTGGCATCAGTATTTTGGTTTCTGTTTTTTTTTCCAGCTTTGTTTCAATATTTAAAAGTCAGAATATTCTGCTAGACTGTGAGAGCTACAAAGACATTAAGAATAAAGGCCCCACTTAGACAAGGAAATAACTCCTGATGTCTAACCATAGATGTTAAAAACACAAGGTACTCAATACTAACACTGTGTCTTATATGTCCTTTAACCCGTTGTAGATAAAGAGCTGGGAATGGTGGAAGAGTTCAGAGGGTGTTCTGGGGCTGGTGGAGGGAAGGCTGAAGCAGTAGGATGAGATTACAGTAAGACGGGCCTTGGTTCATTGTAAGATGTTTAGGCTTGATCCTGTAGGAAACAGGAGAGGTGGGCACTAAGAAAGGCTATTAATTAATGATCAGGAGCGTGACCTGGTCAGAAAAATCCTCATGTTGAGGATGAACTGGTGTGAGGAAAAACTCATGGTTAAAAATCAGTTAGGAGGCTCTTACAGGAATCCAGGAAACAGATGGCTTACGTTCATCAAAACTTCCACCAACTCTCAGTCTCATAAAAAGTATTAGGACGTTCTTAACTGACTTGATGGCAATAGGTTTGGATTTTTTTTTTTTTTTCCTTAGAAGCCCCTTCATCTCCATCTGTTCTATTCCACTCTTAAAATTGTTTTAAATGAACCTGAAACTTCACTGGCTTCTTGTTGCTCTTCATACTACCCGGAAACCAAAACCAAACTAGTCGCCGTCAAGTAGATTGCAACTCACATAGATCCCATGTGCTGTAGAGTAGAACTGCGCTCCACGGGATTTTTTTTTTTTTTTAAATTGTACTTTGGGTCAAAGTTTACAGCTCAAGTTAATTTCTCATACAAAAATTTATACACATATTGTTTTGTGACATTGGTTGCAATCCCCACAATATGATAGCACACTCCCCCCTTTCCACCCCGGGTTCCCTGTTCGACCAGTTCCTGTCCCTTCCTGCCTTCTCATTCTGCTTTTGGACAGTAGCTACCCATTTGGTCTCTTATGTCTGATTGAACTAAGAAGCACATTCGTCACGTGTATTATTTTTGTTTTATAGTCTGTCTAATCTTTCTCTGAAGAGTGGACTTCAGGAATGGTTTCAGTTCTGGATTAACAGTGCGTCTGGGGGCCAGAGTTTCCGGGGTTCCTCCAATCTCTGTCAGACCATTAAGGCTGGTCTTTTTACGTGAATTTAGGTTCTGTTCTACATTTTCTCCTGCTCTGTCCGGGACTCTCTGCTGTGTTCCGTTAGGGAGGTCATTGGTGGTAGCCGGGCACCATCTAGTTCTTCTTGTCTCAGGCTGGTGGAGTCTCTGGTTCATGTGGTCCCTTAGTCCTTTGGGCTAATATTTTCCTTTTGTCTTTGGTTTTCTTCATTCTCCTTTGCTACAAGTGGGATGGGACCAACTGATGTATTGCACTCCATAGTATTTTTAAGGCTGTGACTTTTCGGAAGCAGATCTGAGGCACCTCTGGTTGGGTTCGAACCACCAAACTTTCAGTTAATAGTCAAGCCATTAACCATCTGCACCACTCAGGGACTTTAAAAAACTTACCCAGGTCTTGTATCAGATGAACCAATCTCCACTACATATTCACCCCCTGTATTCCACTCAGGCCTAGAAAACCTACTGACCTAACTTGATGTAAGTCAGTGATTAAATAAATGTTAACTGAGGCTCTAAGGGCATGGCCTGTGTTAGGTTACAAAATAAAAGAGAGAGGTTCTCAAAGCATTTATAATCTTGTAGTAGAGATAAGATGGTTACATAAACACAGGGGTAAAGGTAAAAAACAGCAGTTCAGAGGGGAGGAGACGAAGCCTCTGATGCTACTTCATATCTTAAGACTGTTTAATTTAATGAGGACAAACTATTGACTTTTTTTCTGTCACATATTTTTCAACTTTTTAAAAAAATTTTTACAGGGTAACTTTTCATGCTAATTTTTACATGTGGCCTCTTCTGATTAAGTAGAGTGCCTTAATTTATAGCTCTTCAGGGTCCACAAATTGGGGGCAGGTGGGTGTTTGTGATTTCAGAGAGCCATAATTAAGTTGCTGCCATTATTAATTTGACTATACATTCAATTTTCATGAAAGAATTCAATAATTCTTCCTTCCACATTATCAATGACAAGTTAAACTGACCACGAAGGCCCTTTCCGTATCATGGCTGTGAGGATGGGGGTGCCTGTTTTCGTGCAAAGGCGACAGCAGAACAGCTCATGAACCTACCATTCATTCTCCCTTCCTACTGCCTCCACCACTGTATTTTAGCAAATGGAAAAACAATATCAGGTTTGTCCTTGTATAATGAAGGCCTGAAAGTATCATATAGGGGCCTTTAACAGTTCTTTCTAAGCAGAAGTGGAACATCAAAAGGTGACATTTGAAGATAATTAAAAACTCTACTAAGCCAGGACTGTTCAGAAAGAGGAGCATATGAGATAAGTTTTCAGTAATTCAAAGACTCTAAAAAAACCCATTGTTGTCAAGTCGACGTCGACTCATGGTGACTTACTGTGTGTGCTCCATAAGGTTTTCATGGCTGTGACCTTTTGGAAGCAGATTGTAGGCCTTTCTTCCTAGGTGCCTCTGGGTGAGTTCAAACCACCAACCTTTTGATTAACAGTCAATTATTTAACCATTTGTGCCACCTAGGGACTCACTCTTTCAAAGAGTTTAAAAACCAAACCAAATCCATTGCCGTTGAGTCCATTCTGACTCACAGTGACCTTACAGAACACAGGAGAACTGCCCCATAGGGTTTCCAAGGAGCAGCTGGTGGATTTGAACTGCTGACTTTTTGTTTAGCAGCTGAGCCCTTAACTACTGTGTCACCAGGGCTCCTCAAAATGTTTAGGCCCCTTGAAAAATGTGAAATGTCTAGGCCAGATTTCCTTTAAAGGTCAGACCTCACCAGAAACTTCATATCCTAGCTTTGCTAATGGTGTCATGTTAGTATGAATTGTAACAGGCTATTTTATTTATTCAGTTCTTCCTGCCTATTGGCATTTCATGTGCCTTACATAAATCCTGCAATAAAACCAATTAAAATCTCATTAAAAGATAAAACCTAAAACTATGCCAGTAAAATGCTAAATACACTTCAGATACATTCATTGAGCATCACTCTTGGAAGGAATAAAATGAGAAGTTATAGTGTGAATGTTGCAAAGCCTTATTGAGGACAGGGCTAATCTCAGAAGGTCAGTCTGGAAAACACAATAAAATTAGTAAAATGTGCCCAGGCTTGTCAAATTTCCAGGTCTGGTTTCCATCAGTACTGTATTTAAGGGATTTCCTAAGTTTTATATGAGGATCTATTTCCACCTGTAATAAAGAAGGGAAGATATTTTCTGAGATAAATGTATACTGAGAAACACATAAAACATCAAGACAGGCAGGCTGAAATGTCACCTTCAAAAAGTCTATCCTTTTATCCAATCCGGAGCACACATATCTTACCAGAAAGCATAGAATTTGCTCCATGAATATCTCATAGGAATAAAGAGTGTGCATTTTAAACATGAAATTTAAGAGCAACTTGGTGTGGATGGACCTAAAGAGCTGATCCATCAAGAATTCTGAAGAGCCCTAACTCCATGGATTATTAAATGCTTTTCTGATACTCTCTTCCCATCCCATTGCCGTCAAGTCCATTTCAACCCACAGCGACCCTATAGGACAGACTAGAACTGCCCCATAAGGTTTCTAAGGCTGTAATCTTTATGGAAGCAGACCGCTACATCTTTCCTCCTGTGGAGCAACTGGTAGGTTCAAACCGCCGATCTTTTGGTTAGCAGCTGAACACTTAACCGCTGTGCCACTAGGGCTCCTGATAGTCTCAGAAGCATATAAACATTGACTCAACTTTGACCCTTTCTATAAATGTTTGATGCAAGGTAATAGGTAAGAATCTTCCAAGAAAAGCCGTAACTCCTTTAGCCTTAAAAAAAAAAAAAAAAAATCAAGAAAATGAAAATAAATTATATTTACAATTAAATGTTTAGTAAAGAAAAGACATGTGTGTGGGGGTGGGGGGGGGAGGGGAGAAAGGGTGTAACACCCAAAATACTTGTATCCAAAAACCTAACATAATTATCATAGGCTGGTGATGTCTTTGTTTTTCCTTGTGCTTTTCTGTAGTCTCCATACTTTTTGCCTTAAAGATGTAGTATTTAGAAAAATAATTGCTCTATTAAAAAAAAAAAAGTGGGTATTAGAAATACAAACAAGGTAGCTGACTGAATCTATGTGACTGTCCCCAGAAAAAAAGAAAACGAAATATTCAAGTTGAACGGTTGACAATGACTTCTTCCATTAACTGCATTCCCTCACTTGGGCACAGCTGATGGTCTAAGATGGCTCCACAATACTCCTGATGTCCTGCCACCCAATTCACTATCTTTATGCAAATATTTAGGAAACATGCATGAAACTGAGCAAGTGGGATACACTACTTCAACAATAAGCGTTCGTAATGCTATTTGTACTACTACCTGCAGAGAATAATACTGGATGAGCTCTTTGGAAATTTTATAAATGAAACACTGTCAAATTTATAAGCAACATTTGAGACAGCAAATATGTTGCCTGGATTTTAGCGGTCTTAAACACTGCAAGCAGCTTAACCTTATCTCCCAGTGCCACTGCCTTCCTAGAGTAATTGATGCTTGGAGTCCCCAATTTCACATAAACCAGGCCACTGTGTTATTGTATACAGCAATCTGACTGCTGGCAGAGACAGGAAACTGCACGGAACCCAGATCAATAGACATGTCAACAGTAAGCTGCTTAATCTAATTCGACCTGTCTCCTCTCGGGGCACAGAGTTTGCGATTTTGCTGTTGGGTCCCCCTGGCAGGAAATGGTTTGGAAAGTTTAGTCTTAAGAAGTTTAAGTGATATGCTTATCCTTCAGGCTCTCAAATGTTTATTCAGCAGAATAGCTGCTTTAAATGTTTTATAAATGGCAGCAATGTAAACAAGGCACTTTTGAGTTCCCTCATGTGTGAAAACTATAATGGTGACTTCCTTGACTATGGACATAGAAATGAACGCTGCAGCCAATTACACTTTAGAGTAAATTGCTTGGTTCACGTGTTTGGAGCTAATGTCAGCTTTAAACACTATACCTACACCTATCCAATGGCAATCATATGAGAAAAAGAAAACTTTTTAAAATAAATATTTGGCTCTTCTTTAACTATACATTGGGCAAATGACTTCTTCAGTCGTAAAATTTCAAATGATTGCCCACTGAAGTATCATTCTTGTCAGAATAGTGTGAGTGATAAGAAATGGTGGCTTAGGGGAAGAGAACCATTTCAGGCATAGAGGATTACAGTCTACAATTCATTAATTCTGGCCCTGGCTTCATCATTACCCTTTCTGGCCGGGGTAAACCCACCTCCGTGCCTCCTTGTCCCTGAGCGTCCCTCTCTCCCCAGGAAGGCAGAGCCAGATGCTCTGTGTCAGCACTTGGAAGATAGTGAGTGTTAAGTATCCGATAATACCAGCAGGACTGGTGCATGCTGTCCCTTAATTATCAGAAAAAGGAGGGGCTCAGAACATTTCCCACACTTCTAAAAACACGGTATTTGGGCAAGTCTCTTTTCTTTTGTAAGCCTTTGTAAAGGACAATTCATTATCACAGTTATCCTTAAAACGGCCATTAGCAGAAGTGTAACAGGTGATGTGATCCTAATACTTTATGGATAAAGAAATGGAGAGCCAGGTTAATTAAACGCCATACATCACATGTCACGTTAGAGATACAGGTAGGGATTGAGCCATGCCTTAGTTGTGTGCTCAGACAAGACAGTGAGTGAGGAAAAGCTTTGTAGCAAGAAAGTGCTACACAATGTTAGCTCTGAGATGGAAAAATAAAGGGTTTAGACTCAATCATATGTTATTGTGGTCTAAGGGCATAATACTTCGGAATTTTGAATTAAATGGATATCCAGCTCACGTTTATTGAATTCCTACTATAGGCTAGGCTTTGTTCTAGATACTAGGAAGAAAACAGTGAGTAAAACAGACATAATTCCTCCCTCTGGGGCTCACGTTGATAAGAGGGAGGCAGACAGGGAACAGGTAAGTAAATATACAATATAGTTTCCGATATTGAAGTGCTTTCAAAAATACAATAGGGTCCCCCACATCTATGGTCAACTGATTTTTGACAAATCCATCTGATGGGGAAAGAAGAATCTCTTCAATAAACGGTACTGGGAAAATTGGATTTTCACATGTAGAAAAATGAAACAGGATCCATGCCTCACACCATACACAAAAATAAATTCAAAGTGAATTAAGGACCTAAATGTGCAAATCAAAACCATAAAATTCCTAGAAGAACCAGCAGGGGCAACACCATCGGGCCCAGTTTTCAACAATGGATTATCTAAGATAATAAGAAAGCACAAACAGAAAAAGAGTTCAAAGTGTGGAAGGAAAAACTGCAAGGAGAACAGAGGGGTAGAGAAGCGGAGATGTGAACAATCTCTTTCCCAAATTCTAACTGTTGGGGAGCTTTACCCTCCACAGCTCTTGCTGACACACAAGGCTACATCTATGCTTAGCAAGTGTTAGCCTATTGGTGATAAATGACTCAATAATGGATCACTAAAGCTAAAAAGGTTTGCTTAACTGGTAAGTGCCTGAATTTCATTATTTAAAAATGAATATTTACCGGAATTTCATATATTTAACCTCACTTTTATGAAGCAAAAAAAAAAAAAAAAAAATGCTGGTAAGCCAGGATTAACAATGACAAATTTTTCAGTCTTAAACACTCAGAGTAACCCCTAAAAAGTAGCCATTGGAGCTATCAGCAGCAAAAATATAAAAAAGAAATAATCATTTTCATTGGAGCCCATCACAACCTCAAATGATTCTTTATCGGCTCAAAGATACATTTGTAGGAAAATTCAAGGAGTATTGAAAACACACAATGGGGGCCTAACAACAGAATCCACAGGAAGTAATATCGCTGTACATGTGCATCAGGCATCTATAGCTGTGTTATCACAATTTAAGAACCTGCCTGGTGGGAAGTGCTGTTCTCATTTCTTACAGATAAGAAAACTGAGGCTCAGAGTTTAAACAGTGTGCCTAAAGCCACACACCTGGTGAGTGACAGAAGCAGGATTCTGATACTAAAGCCTAAGCCATTTCTACAATTCCTTTAGGTCTTCCTCAACAGCTGCCCATGTTGTGCACTGCATAAGTGTGCCGTAACTAAGTGGGCACCGTTCACATCACAGACGTCAGTCTGTAATTTGGGACAGCACTCTTCCGGCTAGAGACAACAAGTGTCCTGTTTTAATAGAAACCACCACCCGTCAGTTTGCTGTACTGTGGTAACTTGCATGTTGTTATGATGCTGGAAGCTATGTCAAAGATATTCCAAATACCAGTAGGTTCATCCATGGTAGACAGGTTTTTCAATGGAATGTCCAGACTATGACAGACTAGGAAGAAAGATCTGGTGATCTATTTCAAAAAATTAGCCAACGAAAACCCGATGGATCACAATAAAATATTGTCTGATATAGTGCTAGAAGATGAGCCCCCTAGGTTGGAAAGGCACTCAAAATACACAGTGGCTGCAACAATGGACTCGAGCATACTAATGATTGTGAAGATGGTACAGGACTGGGCAACATTTCGTTCCGTTGTACGTGGAGTCACCATGAGTTGGAGCCAGCCTGGCAACTAACAAAAGCGATTTAATAGAATTCTACAGGGAAAGGAAATATTTCTGGAGGAAGGGTTGCCTTTTTTAAACGTGTACAAACGGGCAATATTGGTTAGTGGAGGCCCTGACTACAGGTGTATCAGACTCAGAAGGTACAGAAACAAAACTGGACCAGCAAACTCATGGGAAAGCTTCGGTTGCCTGCTTTCGATCTCTGGATTGTACATTCCGAGGTCCATCAGTCAACACTGAATAAGCAGCTCAAATCATCACAGAAGGAAACTGCAGTGATGGGCTAAAAGTAGTTATAGCATTCACAGGCCTAGAGCAGGAGGAACAGCCTCCTTTAAATACACCAGTCAAAAAGGAAAATCCATTGAAGCTTTACAAATTTTCAATGCCCTTCTTCAGTTGTCTGCCCATTTAAAATACTAAAATCAAGCTGAAAGAATTGAGTAACCTTTTTTTTTTTTTTTTCTGGATTTTTAAATAATCTCAGCCTGTCTTGTTCTTCAAGGTTAATCCTACAATGCAATCCTAGGAGGCTTATCTCCCAATTGTGGGAGAAGGACTCAGCAGGAGCAAAGCACTGTATAATGGAATACCGAGAAACAGAACACAGTCAAACTCCAGTAGCAGAAATAAAGCCAGAGTTTGAGGAAAAAACAGTTTCATTTATTGTGGTACATATTCTTAATTAAAGACGAAGACAAACCCCGAAGAAATATGTCATTAGTGCTTTCTACTTAGCTGGAAAATGCACCCCTCCCCCCAATTATGAGACAAAGTACACCTTTATGCACCTGGTGATTTTCTATGCAATGGCATAGTATAATGTTCAACAGGGATTGTTTTAATAGAGCTGGTAATGAGATCTGGGTGAAAAATCTCTCTGTTAATTTAGCAGGCCTCCTGAGACGTTAAAATTCTACTTTGCAGGTGTTTGAAAGTTCCTCCCCAATCATGACCCCAGCCTGCCCCCTAGTTTTGACATTAGGTGTTAAATATCATCTGCAAATCTCTTAGACAATTTGTCCCCATCAAAAATCACCTCTCATCTCTTCTTGCCTCGATGCCAGATTTGCCCAGTACTAACTACAATGTTATGAAGTTAATAACTTGGCACTATTATAATCCATAAATCTTGAAAGCGAGTCTCCATAGAATTTTCACCCTAAAATCTTTCCAATCAAAAGGCAAAACAACCTCAAATGGCCAGAATCGAACCGAACAGCAACTGTCATTTCTTGGCCTTTTTGTTTAACGAATGCCCCTCATAACCATGCTTAAATAAATGACTTGCAAATTAAGAAAAACATTGTTATGATTCACTGCAGTAGCTTGCTTTTTGAGATACAAGGTTAAAAGTGAACAGTAAACCTTTTAAGGTTATTGAAACTAAATTATTAACGCTGGGTTTCACCTTCTTTTTGTCCTCTCTATGGCATTCTTCCTGATTACTCGCTGCAACTCCACTCTAACAAGTTGTAAATCAAATGAAAAAATCTTTAAAGTACAAAAACAGCTGATTAAAATGTTCAACCACAAGGGAATTGCAGAGATGATGGGGAGTGACATACTGCATTTCTTTAAAATATATGTATATATTTTATATATAAATATGAAGCTGCTGATAGCTTTTGAAAAACCATGTTTTGTAAATTGTGCACTTTCATCTCCAGAAGTAATCAGAAGGAACAGTTCCACTTTTGAAATCCACTTGCAACTTTCAAAATAATAAGGGCCTTTTTCCACTTGGATTGTACCTGGTACTTCACACTCAGAGCACATTTTAGGTGTACAGTTTTATGCTCAAACATGCACAACCCCAAAAGGGGCTGGTGAGGTCTTGGCAGAAAGTGAAACTCCTTTTTAGCGCTTCTGATTAGGGGGTGATTGATGAAGCTACGAAATCAAAATACAGGGACTTCTAATGTAGTTGAGAAATGCCAAATCCCACCTTACCTACTTGGGACCTCAATTTCCTCAGCTGTAAAAACGGGCTGATGATTGCCTTCTTCTTAGGTCATAGTTGTGAATATGACTTGCAGTTCCCAGCACATAGCTGGCTCAGTGAAATACTTATTGGGTGACTAATGTTTTACACATTTTAAAAAGTTACGGCTCTATGATTCACAAAACAGGTTGGATTAGTGAAATATATTCTGATCAACAAAAACTATCCAATCTTGCCTTTTGGCACTGCCACAGTACATCTGGGATATCAGGGAGGGAGAGCTACTGACAGTGAGGGAAGAAGCAGGAATGGAGCAGGGTCAGCTTATGGGAGATTGACTTGAAGACTCTAAGTGGCCTACCTTAACGGGCTTCCAAAAGCAGTGAAGTCCCCACTATCTTCCCTTCCCACCACGGTGTGTGAAATACCTACTCTGAGCAGCCCAGTTCCATGGGTATACGACTTGTGCAGTCACCCAGGGCTCTGTGCTCAAAAAGGCCCCAAGCTCGGTTTAATGCTCTGCTCTCACTATCCTGAAATTCTTACTAATTTTATCTTTGATCTTGTGTTTTTTAAGTGAAATCCGATGGGGCGGTGGAGCATGCATGTAAGGATAAGAGATACACGCCATTATGAGTCCACCGCTGTTCCTTGTGACCCTGTTTGCACCTAGCATTCATAATGACCCATGAGCACAGAATTTCGCTGGACCCACGATATGTGGGAATTCACCGAGACTCAAAGCAAGCTTGAGGCAAATATGTCACGTCTACTACTGAGTAAGCAGAGACACTGACAGAGCCAAGAGGTCACTCTTTCTATTCAACCCAAAAGTTGCTTGGAACACAGAAAGAAGACAATTGCATTCTAAGAAACACTAATGACCAAGGAGCCCTGTCATAGCCTTTCTTAACAAATGGGTGACTTCCCTCTATCAACCAACCACTTACATGGAAAACGATGACACAGAAAGAAAGGAAAAGACAGGGCAACCAGTAGCTCTTTTCCCTTTTAATCTTTCTCACTCATCAGCAAGTAGAGAGTCGAGAGTGCTGGTAGAATGTGTGCCCATCAAGAAGTGAAATACAAGCAGCTGAGTTAGTTTTGTGTCACGTCTCACTATTCTGTTAACAGTGTAATACATATATGCATGTAGGAGCTACAAAAGTAATTTCAGTCATTCCGCATATGAGTTAAATGCTCTTCTATTTGCTTTTAAAACGGGCATTACACAATATAAAGATGAATGGTAAATTTACACTAATGGTTTAAAATGTTAACGTTTCTTAGAACAACATTAAAAAGCAAATTAAGAATACCATGACAAGAAAGAGATCACAAGCTTTTTACTTTAATACTTTAACAATACTTCTTTTCCCCTCCACTCTGAACAAGAGGCCCAGCATTTTCTTTTTGCACTGCGCCTCACAAATTCTGGAGCTGGCTTTGACCATGAGCAAGTTACTGGAGTGACAGTCTTTGTCTCTGGTGTGACCTCAGGAAATCTGAGGCTCGTCTAAAAGGGCAATACCTGGCTGTCTCCCTACAAAAAAAGCAGCCGAAACAAGAGCACAAGGCTTTTCCTACCAGGGACCAGCAGCATGAGGCCCCAACTGAGCAGACCCCTTAAAGATTTAGGAACCCCCCTATAGACTCTGCTGCTGTTATTAATCAATGTGAAAACACAGGCGGCGGAAGCAGCAGCAGCTTCCTGGCATAACCAGAACAATAACACATTGAGAGGGGGAGAGATCCATCTGCCGGTGGTGAAGGGAGAGAGTGTGTTTCTTACCTCCCTTAAGACCACCCCAGGTCTGTGAGCTTCCGCTGGGTCCAGAAGGGGCTTGCCAGAGTCCCAGGACTGGAACAGCACTATAGCTCTGTGAACAGAGCCACCAGGAACAGCTTTACTAATTTCTAGATTTAAAGGGGGCTTTTCTACTCTACCAAACGAGCCGCTCAGCTGCTAACCAAAAGGTCAGCGGTTTAAACACACCGGGCACTCTGCGGGAGAAAGATGTGGCAGTCTGCTTCCATCAAGATCTACAGCCTTAGAAGCTCTATGCGGCAGTCCTACTCTGTCCTATAGGGTCACTATGAGTCAGAATCGACGCGACGGCAGTGAGTTTCTGCTCCACCAGCCCTTCTGAATCAGTCTATAATGGTTGCATTGCCCCCTCTGTAATGTAAATCATAGCACCATAAATCCAAGAAAGGAAAACCAAACCAAATAGTCCCCTTAGGCTTTGTTACCTCTGACCACCCTCATTTAGGATGCTCTCTACTCTCGTACTTTTCAAGACCACCCTGGTCCCCTGTCACCTCTGTGACCAGCACTCCTTGGTCTCTTTCTGCAGAAAGCCTCTCTCAGGGTCGACCATGTGCCTGGAATTATCAGGACTTTCCATAAAACCCCTCACTGGGAACTCATAACAACCCTCTGTGGAACACATTATAATTCCCATATTTTGGATAAAAAGCAAGATTGGAGAGATTGAGTAATAAGTGATGTCACAGAGCAAGCAAGTGACAGAATTGAAACTAGGTCTGAAGACCAGTCCCCCCCGCACCCCATTGTCCCACACTGCTCTGAAATCATGATGAAACAAGCCAGGCAGATCCAGAATACGGAATGTGATATAAGGCAACCGGCCGGAACTCTTCAAAAATGGTGCTGTCAGGAAAGACATAAAAGGGGATGATGGGAGAGAAACTATTCAAAATGAGAACAAACTTAAAAAAAAAAAAGAAAAAAAGACATTGCAACCAAATGCAATGAATAAAACTTCACTGGATACAGTATCAAAACAAACGAACTATACCACTTAGGGAAGCTTGATTATGGACTGCATATTAGATACTACTGAATCAATATTAACTTTCTGGGTATGAGTTTTTAAAACAGACAAGAGGACATATACCAATTTCAAGAAATTGCTTACCTCCTGAAGAGGAGAATATGAATGGAATGGGCAATAAATGGAACCATGTCCATAATATGTGATTTCTTTAACAAGAAATCTAAAGCACAGAAAATCAAACCAAGGACCAATATAAGTGACACGAGGTACAGAGAGGTATGGGAAGATCATATGGGCTTAGCATAATCAAGTTTATGTCAGCACAGAAATAGTTAAAAACTGTAATGATGATAACCATCTATTAAGAACTTCTTAGGTGGAGCCCTGGTAACACAGTGGTTAAGAGCCTGGCTGCTAACCAAAAGGTCAGCAGTTCGAATCCACCAGCTGCTCCTTGGAAACCCTATGGGGCAGCTCTAGTCTGTCTTACAGGGTTGCTATGAGTCGGAATCAACTCGACGACAATGGGTTATGTGATAGGTTTAGTCCCTCAGTGGTGCAAAGAGACTGCTAACTGAAAGGCTGGCAACCCACCCAGATGCGCCTAGGAAGAAAGGCCTGGCGATCTGCTGCCACAAGGTCACAGCCATGAAAACCCTATGAAACATATGGGATTGCCATGAGTTGGAATCAACTCAAAGACAACTGGTTTTTTTTTTTTTTTTTTTTTTTGAGCTAGGTATATAATTATGCACCTTCTATATAGTCCTCAGTTAACCTTTGTAAGCTTTCTGTGAGAACAGTATATTAATAGAATAGTAAACCGGTGCACAGAGTGATCATGCATATACTCAAGGACACACAGCCACAAAGTGGGAGCCACAGGATTCTAACTTGGGCCTTTGTGGCTCTACATCCCAGACTAATCATTATTCTAAACTGCATGTTTTTAAACTAGTTGAAAGGTGACGAAATAAAGGTGGATATTAAAAAGCTTGTTCTTAAACCTTGAGAATGTATTTGATCTCTACAGTTTGATATGTTTCAAACTCTTGAGCAGGTCAGCCTCAAGAGAGAAGTTTCGTTCTAAGAACCTACACCAAATCCTATAATCATCACTGCCCTTATATTCCTGTCTCAAAACAACAAACCTTCCCAGATTGACTTAAAAGCTTTTCATAAGACATAGTTAAGAAGATCAATATCCAAATACATTGCTCACTGAATCCTGCTTAAGTTGACAATAGGCAAAGATTATTTCTCAGCTGGATTTGGAAAAATCTCACAAGATTTTACAAAGGTACATAAGGGAATTGGGGCAATATTTCTTCCTCTTTCATCAATGTTTTAAACATACTGAAAACCCCTCTTGGGGAAAGGGTCAGGTCTCATTTGGGATTGTGTACGTATGTTCCACAGGGTGTAGGGCACAGAGCTTAATACATTCTAAAGCCTCAATAAATATCTGTAGAAAAGTAAACTATGTTCTCTTTCACCTGATTATAAAGAAATATAAACAAAACCTTTATTGCAGCAAACTTAAAATAAATACCTAAGGCACTGGTTGCTGTTACTTCTCATGGAGTAGGAAAAGTATATCTCAGGTGTCAAGAAAGGAGGTATAGAGGATGGAGCCCTAAAAAGGGCGCATTTTTGAGATCAATGGCAGACAATGAAAGCCCTCAGTGGAACAGAGTATGGAGTAACTGAGAGCAAATAATAAAGACAGAACTGGTCACATGTCTGCTGTAGTCTGAGGGTTTCCAGGTTTTCTTAGATACACTATTTCATTAGGACTATAGTAGTTACCCATCACCCTGTTCAGATTCCATCAAATCACCATCCCTTTTTATATGTCTATCTCAAAAAGCTACAAAGCAGCCCTTCAGAAATCTGAGCACTGTCAGCTAGAATGATTTATTCCTTTTCCTGAGCAAGCTGGCTTGCTGGACTATTTTCACTGCTGTTGTTTCAAATGCTAGTGTGTTTTAAATTTTTGGAGAGAGATTTTCAAAGTTCAGAGAGGTTGATATTTAATAGAATTCAACCAAGATTAAAACAAAAACAAAACAACAAACCCAATGCTGTTGAGTCAATTCCAACTCATAACAACCCTATAGGAAAGAGTAGAACTGCCCTATAGGGTTTCCAAGGAGCAGCTAGTGGATTTGTACTGTTGACCTCTTGGTTAGCAGCTGAGCACTTAACCACTGTGCCACCAGGGCTCCAGAAGAATATATTAAAAACCAAACCAAACCCCTTGCTGTCAAGCTGATTTCAACTCTTAGCTATCCTATAGGTCAGATTAGAATTGCCCCACAGGGTTTCTAAGGAGTGGCTGGTGGATTCAAACTGCTGACCTTTTGGTTAGCAGCCGAGCTCTTAACCACTGCGCCACCAGGGCTCCAGAAGACTGTATTAGGTACTAGCATATCTCAGGCACTGAAGATACAAAGACGAAGAGGCTAATATTCTAGTAAGAGTGACAGATATAAACAGACAAGGGCAATATAGAGTTTTACATTCAACAATAGAAAAATGTACAAGGAGGTAGGGAAGGAGCAAATTCTATCAGAGCCAGGAAGAGAGGACATGGAAACATCCCAGAAAACTTAAATTTCCAAGACGAGTTCTGAGGGGTGAATGGATTTTGCCAGATACACTCTTGTCTATTTTTATTTAAATAATTATTGGTTAGGATGTTCACATGCAAAAAAGACGACTTTAGATCCTTACCTCACACCATACACAAAAATTCACTCAAAATGCAACACAGACTTGAATGTAAGACTAAAACTATAAATTTCTAGAAGAAAACCCACATTATGAAACAATAAAAAGGAATTATTGATGTATGCTACAAGATGTATGAGCCTAAAAAACAACTTATACTAAGTGAAAGAATCCAAATGCAAAAAAATCATACATACTTTATGATTTTCTTTGTATGAAATGCCCAGAAAAGGCAAATCTAGTAAGAAAAGCAGATAAGTGGTTGCCTAAGGTTAGGGGTGAGAACAGGGATTGGCTGTCTACATGCACGAGGGATCTTTTGGGGACAATGGAATGTTCTAAAACTGGATTGTGGTGATGGTTGCACAACTCTGTAAATTTACTAAAAAATCACTAAATTGGACACTTCGAGCTGGTCAATCTTATGATATGTAAATGAAGCCAGAAAAACTTAAAAATTATTGGTTAGGATGAAAATAGGAGAAAGAGATAACAATTTTTCGGCAGCACAGAAGTTGAATATAGTTGGAGGTACAATAAAATTTTTAAACAAATGAATAAATAAAAGAATGAACACCATGCCCCAACATATGCTGACAAACCCCGTGATGGGAAACTCGTTTTGATCCCCTCCTTTGTTATCTAGGTGCACTTTTGTGCCAGGAAGGAAAGTCTGGGATTATTTCGAATTCTCTCTCCTTTCTGTTTTGTATTTCAACAGTCACCATTGTTTGTCTTCATATCCAAATTACTAGTCTCCTGGTCTCTGTTTCTCATGAGTGGATTACCGAGGAGGGCTTCTAGCAGTACTTTCTTATCATATTTCCCTAAGCCTCGAACTTCCAGCAACTGGCTCCCCTGTACCTTTTAGTCCAATGCCTCATTTCCCAAAGCTACTTACTCCCTGTCAAACAGCACACCTGCTCAGTGGGCAAGCCAAGCCCAGCCCCTCGGCGACCACTACACCACTCTTTCGGCAGGCGATGTCTCTTCTTTGATATGTAGCAGTTTATGCCTATTCCTCCAAGTATGGCTTAGAACATTTTCTAAACACATCCCACAACTATTAAGTCTAAATATGCCTCTGGTATTGTTTTGCTCTTATTCATACGTCTCTTTGTAAATTTTCTCTAGTTGGCGTGTGTGTGCGCGCATCTGTCTGTCTCTTTAACCAGATCAAATGTTCAAAGTCTTAGAACATGCCCCACCCCATATATTTTATACTCTCCAAGCACCTAACGTACTGTTATTGCCACTGTTGTACAATGAATGAACAAATAAAGGACCAAAAGAATGAATGAAGTACTGATACAGTAAAGAAATATTTCTTTCATTTTAAATTATGTATCCAATTTGTCCATTTTAATACCTTTTGTTAAGTATAAATAGAGAAGTGTAAAGTATGGACTTCTCGTCCACTAGGCCTTACGTATCACTTGGCTCTCATCTATCAATTCATATTTGCATTTGGGCAGTTGCAAAACACCATAGCTTTGGTTCATATTCATGCACTTGGTCAGCTATGAAGGGAAAAAGAAAACTCAAATACATTACTGTCAAATATGAATAACCTTTCTTTGCCCAGCTCCAGGTAGGGCCCTGAGCTGAGGAAACCATTTGGCTTTTGGCTCTATTTAATACATGGAGCAACCACAAATCAAAGACTGCAATGAATAAATAAATACATACAACAGAACATAAACCAACCCAGCCACAGAAACCAGAAAAGCCTCAATATGTTGAATTCCTGAAGGGAGAGGCATACACCAGGGCACGAGCACAGACCGCAATACCACAGGGATGCACACCAGCTCCATTCTTGCCCCCCATCCCTACCAGGACTCCTATATGAAGACAGGTTTCTCTCTTTTTAAATTCACACTGGTAAAGCTAAGCATTCTCTTTATACCTGTCAAAACATAATAGCAAAAAGACACTTCAGTATAGCTAGTATATAGGATGTTTGTTTAGTGAAGAAATCGATGGGAAGTCTTCCATGCCTACCAATTCCCTCTAGGCACCTGAATGCAGAGCTGGAACAGCTCTTTCTCCTCCAAGTTATTTTTCCTTTACTCATCTTAATACTGGGGCTGTCTTGTGCGAATTTTAACCTTTACTTCTCAATGCAAACCAGCTCCCTGGAATACAAGAACCCCTTTTTCTCGTCTCCCTGCAATAACAATACGTTTGAAAGGCAAAAAGGGAAGTATATGAGCTACAACTAAAAAAAAAAAGATGAGTCCTTGTAAGGTTGTTTTTCATTCAAGGAGTATTCTAGCTGTATCCTAAAGGACAGCTTCATTCTAGCCACAAAAATCTGCTAAAGTCTGTCAGGTTAGACCTAGACATTCACATATCCACACATGCATACCAAAATATTTTCAAATAAGTGAAATAATATATTCCATTCTTACACAAAAAAAAAAGTATGAGTTTTTTTTTTTCCTTTTATTTGACATGCACTTTGGTGTTACAAACATAAAAGACAAAAAAAAGGAACATATTCATGAACTATTTGCTATGAAGAATCAACTTTTGGTTGCTGAACTGTATTATTGCCGGAAGTCACACTAGCTAGAAATATATCAGTTAGCTCTGAAGGTCATAAAATTTCAATCAATTTTAGAATGTCAGGGCTGTCTGTAGCATATTCCAAAAACTCCACATTCAAAGTGGCAGTTGTGGCTTAAAGATATCATCTTTCAGGCTCATCACTGACTTATACAATTTTCACTGGGCAGAAAGCGAGGCACAGAAAACTAACTTTTATGAAGCAAAATGTGTCTTCTCTAAAGTCTCCACAATTCTCCCTAAACAGCCGCTCATTGTTCCTCTGACATGGCCAGACTTTGCTTTAAATCTTCATCTTTTTGTCAAAGCTCTCTTGCTTGTTAATGCCTGACCCTGGCATCTGTGCTAGGATGACAGCTAATGTGATCTGCTTAGACAATGCCGACTATTGGCAAGGAATGGAAGCATGCTTGGTGATGTCATTGAACTCATTAGGGATATATTTGACATTTTGGCCCAAGAGAACATACTTATTAAACACAACCTTAGTGAAAAGCTGTGTGGCCTGCTGATAATTAAAGTCAAACAATACATGTTTTGTCCAGCTATAAAAATAGCACTTTGAGCAAGAAATAGGATTTCTGTTCTTATCCCTCTAATTACGGTAGCAAAGCAAACTGAAAGATAAGTAAGAAGAGATAATAGTCTGAAACGCTCAGTGCTATGTTAGGCATTTTACAAACTGCTAATAAAGGTCCAAATATTAATCAGTCATTTAGCAAATAATCTCTTTTCCAATCCTGGTCCAAGAGCAGTCAGAGGCTACTGCCACTGAGATAGTATTTCCAGAGGCAACACTGTTTTTATGTCTAAAATGGCACATCTCACTTATGCTTGGAATGCAGAAGAGATATTTAACGACTGACAGAGAATGGCGCCTTCCAAGGCCTCCAATGAACACTTTCATCATCCTGTCTATTCAGTAAAGATGGTGCAACCTGCACAGGACAGACAGGAAGGAGATCCTGAAAAGGTAACGGTAACACTTCTGACCTTTGGCATCACAGAGCAGATCCACAAAGTTTCGGAAACCTGCTAAAATGCTACAATATGGGCTTCGCCTTCACTTTAGCACTTAGGAAAGACAAACTTCCAATCGGCACTTAAAAGAAATCGTGTTCCAACAGCACACTTCCTGAGATTTTTTAAACAAGATGACTTTTAGGCGTGAATAACTTTTCCTCTTTTATTAAGGAATACTGCTGAAGAAAGTGGATTATAAAAATTACTAAGTAATGGATACTGGGCAAAGGAAACAACCACTTGGTCCCCAAATTATAATGTATAGAAGGAAACGTGGAAGAACAGAGGTGATCTTTTCCTCATTGCTGGTGTAAACACTAGAAACACTATCAGTTGCCGTCAAGTCAATTAGGACTCCTGGCTCAGCATCCAGAGTGAGTAAGTATGGTGAAAGGATACAACTCTGATATATAGCTTTCTTGATTTTAAATCACACAGTATCTCCTTGTTCTGTTCGAATGACTGCCCCTTGGTCTATGTACAGGTTCCTCATGAGTATAATTAATCCCCATTCTTCACAATGTTATCCATAATTTGTTATGATTCACACTGTCGAATGCCTTTGCATAGTCAAAAACACACAGGTAAACATCTTTCTGGTATTCTCTGCTTTCAGCCAAGATCCATCTGACATCAGCAATGATATCCCTCATTCCATATCCTTTTCTGAATCTCGCTCGACTTTCTGGCAGTTCCCTGCCGATATACTGCTGCAATCATTTTTTTAATTATCTTCAGCAAAATTTTACTTGCATGTGATATTAATGGTATTGTTCGATAATTTCCGCGTTCTGTTGGATCCCCTTTCCTTGGAATGGGCACAAATATGGATCTCTTCCAGTCAGCTGGCCAGGGAGCTGTCTTCCAAATTTCTTGGCATAGATGAGTGGGCGCATCCAGCGCTGCATCCGTTTGTTGAAACATCTCAATTGGTACTTCATCAATTCCTGGAGCCTTGTTTTTCAGCAATGCCTTCAGAGCAGCTTGGACTCCTTCCTTCAAAACCATTGGTTCTTGATCATATGCTACCTCCTGAAATGGCTGAACATTGACCAATTCTTTCTGGTACGGTGACTGTGTATTCCTTCCATCTTCTTTTGATGCTTCCTGCATCATTCTATATTTTGCCCATAAAATCCTTCAATACTGCCATTTGAGGTTTGAATTTTTTTCTCTTGTTCTTTCAGTTTGAGAAATGCCTATCAACTATATGATACCTAAAGGGCAGCATCTGCCCAAAAGCAAAGTTCAGAAGGACTATCAGGGCAGGAAAGCTTGGTGAACGGACACGGGGAACCCAGGGAGAAAGGGGGGGAGACTGCAGACACATTTAGAGGTTTGCAAGCAATGTCACGAAACAAGCTATGTATACATTGTTGAATGGGAAACTAATTTGCTCTGTAAACTTTCACCTAACCAACAATAAAGTGTTCAAAAAATACATATATATGAAAAAAGATCCAGCTCAAATGTCATCTTCTCAAAGAAATCTTTCCTCCTGCATTATTTCAGCACCCTGATTATGTCCTCTCATAATGTCTAATTAAAATTATTTTTTAGTGAACTCTCACCCCCAAGCTATAAGCCTCACAAAGACAAGGACTTTGTTGAACTCACCACTGTGAGCCCCAGCGTAATGACTGTTGTGTCGTTAGCTGCTGTCTAGCCAGCTCCGATTCATGACCCCACATACAACAGAACAAAGCATTGCCTGGTCCTGTGCCACCATTTGTCTGTTGGTTTTTCATACTATGGTGGCTTGTGTATTGCTATGATCCTGGAAGCTATGCCACTCGTATTTCACATATCAACAGGGTCACCCATGGTGGACAGGTTTCAGTAAAGCTTCCAGACTAAGAGTAGGAAGAAAGGCCTGGTGATCTACTTCTATAAATTAGCCAATGCAAAGCCTATGGATCACAACAGAATATTGTTCATTTACACATGGTAAAATGTCAATATATGAATGAATGACTACTCCTAAATTTTTCTATAAATGAATGATTTTCAAACATGACAAATAATTGAAAAATCAGAAATATCTCTTTTTACTTCTTACAAAGAAAGATTTTGTAAGGCAAATTGAAACACACACACTTCAGAGAGAAAACCACTTAAAAATACCAGCCCATGGTGGATGCTTGCGGTGCAGTAAATTACTTAATATGATCCTTCTAGTCACACACAGCTTTGTAACTCTCACCAAATGACTGAGACTATGCAAATGAGGTGCTTGTGGCCCACCAAGGAGACTGGATAGCTTTCTAATAATGTAAATAAGGTACGAGGCTTTCTAATAATGTAAATAAGGGGATGGGACTACACAAATAAGGTACATGGAACCCTAATAAAGGGATTGGTCAGTTTTGCTATCCTGCTAGGCTTAAAAGAGAGCCAATCTCAGAGCAGATAGAGACCTGACTACCACCAAGAAGAGACTGGAGCAGAGCACATCCTCTGGACCCAGGATCCCTGAGCTAAGACCCTCCTAGACCCAGGAGACAGAAAGAGAGAGAGATATAACATTGAAGACAGCAAGATGGCAAGAAGCAGCGGCAGAGAAACAGAGGAAGCAGAACCAGGAGACTGGCAGGAGACTGCGTGGTGAACTTCCAGGCCCACAGAGCACGGAAGCTGAATGCCTTTAGGCAGGAGGCTTCCTGATGGAATGGAGTACCGGGGCACTTATTAGAGGAGCTGAAAAGCTTTGTAACACTTACCAAAGTAGGGCAGAGGCTGGGCAGAGGGGCTGAGGACCAGAGAAAGGTGTGCATGCAGCACGGCTGAGAAGACGCTGTCCTGATTGAACAACTTTATCCTGAGCATTCCTGAACCTGAACTGTAACCTGTTACTTCCTTAAAAACCCGCATACCTGTGAGTATGGTCTGAGTTCTGTGTGACCACTGCGATGAATTATCGAACACAGCAGAAAACTAGAGTGTCATGGGAGGGGCAGTTGGTGTTAGAATTGGTAAAAAGGTTGGTGGGTTGAGCCATGTCTGACCTCTGCCTCATAGCAATCAGCCTTGGGCTGGTGATGCTGATAATAATTATTCTCACCTCTTGTGAAGTTAGACGGAAGGTCTGATGCTTCCGCCACTCTATTTTTACAATGTTTTAGAAACATTGTTTTATTTATCAACTGATAAACTATTTGTAAATTTTCTCATCTATTCACCAAAGCAATTTCTCCAAGGAATTCCATGAATCTAAAAGTAATTAAATTGCTATTAATTTTTTTTTTTTAAGATTCTATAATTCAGACCACTAATTTAGTTAGGTCTTTCTACTACTTAATGTGAATTTGTTAAGTTTTTCTGTTTTACGCATTCATGGTATTTTTTTAAATGTAAGATTATTATGTTATAGAGTTATGAAAATTCTTTTAATTCCATTGGTTGGTATGTCACAACAAGTTCTCATGAAAATATAAAAGCTACTGTTTGGTGAGACAGAGAAGAAGCAGACAAGAGATCTGCAAAGTCAGCCCACTGCTGTTGATAAGCGTGAAGATGACCTGTGTCAGAAGAAGCTTGGGAGCTGTTGAGGTACTAGGCATTCTTCCAGAGTCTACCACTTTGATTTTTTGTGTAACCACATTCAAATTTTTTGCCCTTGTCATGTTCTCTCTTGCTCAGGATATTTTTGTGATAGATACATTATTTATATTGGTCACTATTCATGAAGTAATTTGCTTTTTTCAGTTAATGGATGTGTTTATAAAATGCCACGTTGACTACCACCGCAGTTTAGTTACTGAGTTCTAATGACTGACATAAACAAACAAATGTGTGTGTGTGGACGTGACTGGCATGAAATCAGATATTGTCAAGTTCCGACTGGTGATACTCGCTTGTTTATTGGTCTGAATGAGTCAGCAATTCATAGGCACAAGAGGGAAGGTTTAAATAATTGCTTTTGTATTTGCATGTGTTTTATATTTTACACAGTATTAAATGATTTTGACTTGCTCTAAGAAAATGTCTGACAATATCCAGTTCAATGGGTTTTCCAGCTGAAACGCTTCCAATCACAACATTTCCTTTTAAAAGTATCCAATCAGGTAAGAACAGTCATACACTTTTAAAGGCATTTATGTTAATAAGAACAGAAGACACCAAGAAAAGATTGTATAACTAAAGGGTGTCACTAGTGTAATGCCATCTACTCCGTAGTTGGTGAATCTCAAATGCTGGAATCAGAGTTAGACAAGACCTTGGAGATCATTCTCAATCCAGCCATTTACTGAAGTACAAGGACAGTTCTAGGGTCTGTGATGGCTATAATTTGAGGAATATATGGCTTATGATCTTGGGGAGTAGGGACAGAAAGCAAGTACTGGAAGGTTGTGACTAAATTCCACAATGTTCACAGTCTACTGTCTGGTGATATGATATTAATTTAAAAGAAAAAAACAAAACTCCAGTAATAGACACTGTATTTCTTTCAGCACACAGACTTTGAAACTTACTTTTACTCCTTATTCATTTCAGCTTCCAGAACTGCCTGATCAGTACTCTGTTAACCACTACTTTTACTAAAGTTTTCCACGGTTATAATAAATACGATAAAGATCAGATAATATATTTACTCTAAAACTAAAAAATAATGGCATTTTCTGATAATAATTAATGATAACAAACTAAAAGATTTAATTATGAAAAATATCCTTTCATGTCTAACAAAGTAGAAACCTTTTGTTATTGTTGTTGTTCGGTATTACACAAAAATTGTTGGACAACCCTGGTTGTCTTGTAACACTACTTCCTCAGAAGACACAGGCCTGGACCCACACTGGTGCTTAAAGACAGAAAATGTTAACGGCTGCCAAAATCTCTGAACTAAAGTACATTTTCTAAAAGTTCTCATGGGATTCAGTAAGGATATATGTGGGGCTAGAGAGCTTCACAATTTCTTTAATACCAATCAAGTCAATCTCCAATAAGTCTGAACGACTTCCATCACGCAAACACGTTACTGGCAGATACGTTACTGGCGCACACCTGTGGCCCCTTTCATCAACAGAGCTTATGGGGTAGAGTGAGAAAGTGAGTTCTTAAAGCATTTGGAAACTTTCAGAAATATTTAGCTCCTGGAAAAATATTGTTCCCAATATTTATAAGAGTTAACTTTGAAATCATGTATGATTAGATCCCTCTACAAAAAGAATTTTTAAATTAGTACTAAGAATAGAGAAGCTGTAACTGACAGATGCTGAGGTCAAATCATCCAACCTTTTACAGCTAATATAAAACCTATCACAGCGCTCGGTACACATTCTGGGGGGTGAGAATGAGCATGTGTCTTTAAACTCTTAGCCACAGATTAGAGGCTTGCTTCCTGAGGGTTTTTCGTTTCTTTCAAACAGATGGTCCAAAGTGAGGATGAAGGAAGCTGTTTTGATCCATTGTGTAGGTACAGAATGTTATCTTTGTTTTGTTTAAGCATCACACTGGCTAGAGTTAAATAGCTGGGTGAATATTTCCAGCTTTAACTTTGAAGCTAGAGCACATGGCGACAGAGTGCTTGATAATTTTTCTTAGTGTATTTGCATAAATGTTTACTCACCTGCAACTCTAAATACAAATACATATCAGTCTCACCTCTTCTTAGGGTTTATATAAATATTTAAGGGATGGTCATATGCCTACATACATTATTTATTTATATTTTTATTTAAACAACTGTGATAATCTTTTGTAGAAATAGGGGAGAATGTTGCTATTTAATAAAGTGTAACTAAAGATAGGAGAATATAGCCACGTTTAAATTTCCATACAATATCTCCAACAACTTTTAAAAGGTGGAAGGCAAATCTTCAAACGTTTTTTGATTTTTACAAACTGAGTAAATAGAAGCGATTCAACTCTAAACTTTTGATTCATTTATGAGCATTTGAGCATGATGTTATTCTGATATATGTTATAATCCCACATTTTATTGCTAAGATAATAAGGGTAAAAGTTGTACACAGGAATGGGAATAAAGGCTGCTGTGTTTTTAAGCTTAGCATTTGAATGCATTATTTTATATGCCTCTCCTGGCTTGGCTTCACACTGGGAAATGGTATTTCATCAGCCCAATGATTGGGAAGATGGTTCATGAATTTAGTTTATGAATACTGACACATTTCAACCCACAAATAGGGATGTAACACTGCATCAAAATGGAGCTAAAAGAGGAAAAAGACCACAGCAGCCAATAGGAAAATCTAGATGAACTGAACAAAGGCACTTAATTTAATAATGCAAACCACTCAAACCTACAATACGACTGTACTGTATCTCTAGCCATTCAATTATTAAAATAAATGCATATTCAGATGTTTCCTAAAGATGCTTTCCTTCTCTTTCAAATTCAAAAGAACGCCTTTCTAATCCAATACAATTCTTTTCACTCTACATTTCAGCAGCTGTCTTTCCTGATTTCTAATCAAAGCTGATGATAACTGGCTTTGGCAACAGACTGTAGTATCCCAAATGAGTAATTAAAGCTATAAATGTGCTCACTTTTCCCTCAAAACCCAGGGTGCATTTCATAGCCTAACAAATTCAGGCTCAACAAGGCTCTACTGGTTTTTTAATTTGGTCAGGGTCTGTATTAATACATTAATAAAGGAATGGCTGAGGTTTTGTGTTAGCATTTTTCAATAGCCACTTCCACTTAATGCAAACGTCAATAGGACTAACAAAGTACCCTCCCGTCCCAAACACCCCCACACATATGGATCCAGAACAAAGACGCTGGTAGCCAACAATTGGTTTAGACTAAGAAAGAGAGAGATGAAAAAAGAAATAAAAATGGCATCTAAAGGAAAATATTTTTAAAACTATAAAAAAAATGCTTTAAAAAGAGCAGCTATGCAGGGCTGAGCACTTTAAGATCTCTGAGAAACAATGGTCCAGGGAAGAGACGTTTGTTTTGAAGGTGACTCGAAAGGAACATGTTCTCTTCTCACCCAGCCAACCCCTCTCTATAAGAAAGATTTTCAGAAACTCATGAAAGGGAGAGAAAATGTAACAGACACATTGTGACAACTTAACTAAAACCTGAACAGCATTTTGGTCTAGCTGCTTGTCTTTATATCATTTATTTTATTTGTTGTTGCTATTATTGTTGACAATGTACACAGCAGAACATACACTGATTCAACAATTTCTACCTGCATAATTCAGTGACATTGATTACATTCTTCGAGTTGTGCAACATTCTCACCCTCTTTTTTCCAAAATGTTGATTTAAAAAATACATATATAACTTTAGAATACAAATTTAACTTTTTAAAAGGGAAATAGACTTTCCTTAGAAAGAAATACGTGTATTTTTAAAAATAATCCAAAATCAACAGAAAGAGCTCAGCATTTCTAAATTTGTTTACTTACAAGCTTAACCTAATGGTAAAAAAAGACTTAAAATAAGAAAGTTTATTTTAATTAAGCCAAACAGATCTTGTTAAAGTGACATACACTCCTAAAGAATGTTGGTGAATTACTCAGCTTTGATAGACGATTTTTTTTGTCTTAATACTCACCCAGAGGCTGACAGCCATAAACCCTGACAGTGGATAAGAGAATCTAGGAAAAGGGCAAAAGCAACTGTAATGAAAACAGTGTGGTACTGGCATAAGGAGTGACATACAGATCAACAGAATAGAATTAACAGTCCAGAAATAAACTAACCCATATACTTATGGCCAACTGATTTTCAACAAGGGTGACAAGACCATTCAATGGGGAAAGGACAATCTCTTTAACAAATGGTGCTGGGAAAACGGAATAACCATCCATATGTAAAAGAATGACACTGGACTCCTACCTCACACCATATAAAAAAATTAACTCAAAGTGAATCAAAGACCTCAGTTTAGGATAAGAGCTACGAGAAGGGCAGCTCTAACCATGATGGAGGAAGGTGCGTCCATGCTTCTTTCTGAAAAAGCACAGTAGAAATTAGCCCTGAAAATGGTGCAACAACCACTAGGGGAAGACTCAGGTGGAAGGGATATCCCTGGGTGGTGCAAGTGATTAACTCACTTGGCTGCTAACCAAAAGATTGGAGGTTTGCGTCCACTCAGAGGCTCCTGGAAAGAAAGGCCTGGTGATTTACTTCTGGAAAATCAGCCATTGAAAACCCCATGGAGCACAGTTCTACTCTGACACGGAGTAGGAACTGACTCGGAGGACAACTGATTTTCAGGTGGAAGGAATGGCAAAGGCAGAGGGTGATAAAGACGGAAGGAAGTAAGATAAACTTCTACGTTAACATGGAAATCTCTGAGGCAATCTCTTTTATAAAACCAGAGGGTTTTTTTTTTTTTTTTAAGTTTGCCTTAACTAGAAATGTCCTTCTGACATGTATTGATAATATTTTTCGAAAATGAAAAAAAAAATGTATTTTTAGAGTTTAAAAGTGATGTTTCATTTGTAAAATAAAACTACAATTAGAATCCACAAGAAAGGGTAATAAAATAGAGCATCCAAAACCCAAAAACCAAACTGTTGCTGTCAAGTCGATTCCAACTCATAGGGACCCTATAGGACAGAGCAGAACTGTCCCATAGGGTTTCCAAGGAACAGCTGGTGGATTTGAACTGTCGACCTTTTGGTTAGCAGCCAAGCTCTTAACCACTGCACCACCAGGGCTCCAAAATAGAGCATAGTACACTTTAAATGTTTAAAAAATAATAGTAAATTGGATAAATCACAACAGCAGCTGAAAGTTATTGAGCACTTCCTATATGCCAGGAACTATTCTCAATTCTTTATATGTATTATCTCATTTAATTCCTTCAGTGATTGTTTAAGGCAGTATTATTATTCCCTTTTGCAGATGAAGAAACCAAGGATTAGATGGTCAAGTAAGATTAAGATGAAATATGCAGCCATTTAAAAAATGGTTTTGTAGGAGAATACTTAATGGCATGAAAAGATGTTCATGAAAAGATGTTAAAAGTCATGTTATTAAAGAACTATGAATAGTATGATTCTGTTTTTAGTTTTTATATGTACACATATGCAAGTGTGTATGCACATATGTGCACTGTCTGTCTGGAAAAAGACACGCAAAACGTTAATAATAATTCTTTCTGTGTGGGATGATACATTCCCTTTCTATATTTTCTAACTTTTATACTATATATATGTGTATGTGTGTGTATGTGTGTATACACACACATATATATACATTTCATATTGAGAAAAATCCATATAGTTTTAGGGTTTACTCAAAGGAATCATACCATCAATGTGTTTGAATTCAATTATAATAGTTTCCAGAAGCTCTCCACTATATATTACTCAAAAAGAATTTTGCAGAAGTCATGCATGAAAGGTTAAAAGCAAAATCCTTGATAAACAGTCTTTTAAATATAGTGGCCTTGAGGTAAAGATTTGGTGAAAAGGGGGAGCTTTAAAAATAGGCAACAGGAAGCACCCTAAAGAGAAGGTTTGTGTTACGTCCTGGTGGGGACTGACTTCTTGTTAGTGCACTCAGGAGTCAGCACCCCTTCCCAAAAAGCAAGGTTCCCTGAGGGTAGCTAAATAGTCCCTCTCATAACACAGAGTTCAAAATTGCAGACAGCAGGAGCTACAGCAGACAACACAGAGAAAGCTGTCTGGGTTTGTGCTACAGGACAAGGAGAGAGAATATGTTGGCAGGAGCCTACATCCTGTATACATGCATACATTCATTCATTCCTTCACTCAACAAACATTAACGGAGCACCTATCATACGCCAGTAACCGTTTAGGAGCCTATAGATACAGTGGTATATAGGGCAGATAGGGTTTGTGCTCTTGTACAGTTGTATTCAAAATGGCAGCATCAGAAAATAATAAAACACATGAATGAGTAGGGCCATCTGGCATAGGGATACGTATATTCAAAGAATTAAAGAAGAAGGGTGGGGCAGATTGTTGCTTTGGAGTGGCCATCAGGGAAGACCACTCTAAAGAGGAACCTGAGCTGAGCCCCGGGGCACAGGAAGAGGCCAGTCACGTCAAAATCCAGGGCAGAGCATCCTAGGCAGAAGAAATGACAAGTGCAAAGGCACCAGCATGGGAACACTTTGCTTGGCCTGGCTGAGGAACTCCAAGGAGGCCAATGTGGCTATACGAAGTGAAAGCGGAGGACAGGCAGAGCACAAATATCCCAGAAGGCACAGAAATGAAAACGTGAGGTTTCGTCAATAACAGCAAAAAAAAAAAAAAAGAAATAGAAGAGAAGAATGGAGAGCAATGCCAAAGTCACTTAAAGGAAGAAGGAAGCAGAGAAACAGTAACCACTTAACAATATAGAGCAGGGTCAACCTTCCTCCCAAGTGCCATGAATGGGTATCAAGACGTTTAACAAGAGAGTGTAATAAACTGCAAAATGGCAACAGACACAGCTCAGGACACCACAGTGGCTTGGCCACTAGGATTAATAAGAACAACACGGAATTTAGAAGGGACAGAAGTCTCAATCCTAAGGGCAGAGGAAGTGGACCCAGACATGCACCAGGCAAGAACGTCCTTAAAACCAGTTGCCATTGAGTTGATCCCGACTCTTGGTGACCCCATGTGTGTCAGAGTAGAACTATGCTCCACAGGATTTTCAATGCTGATGTTTTAGAAGTAAATCACCAGGACTTTCTTCCAAGGCATATCTGGGTGGACTCGAACTTCTAAGCTTTCAGTTAGCAGTCAAGAGCGTTAACCAGTGCCCGGCCACCACCACTGACTGCTCTGACTGGGATCACAACAGAGGGTCCTGGACAGAGCTGGAGAAGGATGTAGAACAAAATTCTAACCCAAAAAAAGACCAGATTTACTGGCCTGACAGAGACTGGAGAAACCCCAAGAGTATGGCCCCTGGACATCCTTTCAGCTCAGTGGTGAAGTCACTCCCAAGGTTCACTGTTCAGCTGGGGATTGGACAGCCCCATAAAACAAAATGGGACTAATGAGGCACAGCAGTCCAGGGACAAGGACTAGAAGGCAGGAGGGGACAGGAAAGCTGGTGATAGGGAACCCAAGGTTGAG
>NW_004444131.1:2607818-2613875 GCF_000243295.1 Trichechus manatus latirostris
AAAAAAAAAAGAACTATCTATGTGAGATCAAGTTGACAACAGCAACTCAAGGTTTGATGGGAAGCCTAGGGGACAGTGAGCTGAAGACAATGGTGCTGGAATAATTTGGAAAAGGATAGTGAGAACAGCAGCACAACTGGAAGAATGTAATTAATGTCACTGAATTGTACATGCAGAAATTTTTGAAATGATGTATCTTTGGCTATGTATATTTCACTGAAAAAAAAAAAAAAGGTCCTCCAAGTTAGAGAAGGGAGTGTGTTGACATGTCGTGGGGTTGTTAACCAGCATCATAAAACAACATGCGTACTGACTGTTTAATGAGAAACTATTTGTTCTGTAAACCTTCACCTAAAGTACAATTAAAATAAATAAAGAGCATTAACCATTTGCACCACCCAGGGATCCCCAAGAACATCCTTACCAGGCTCTAAATAAGAAGGGGTCTATAGTTAAAAATGCAAATCACACTTGCATTGTTTACTTACAGAAGAAATAGCTGTATCTGTTTAACTATGAAGGAAATTTGGTTATAAGTATTCATATTGTGCATATTGTGTTAGTTAAAAAAAAAAAATCCTTTCCCACTTTAAGTCCAATTAAGAACCTTAACTAGGTATTGTTTGTAACAGAAATAGCTAAATCCAGGTGTACTCCAGTAACCAGGTGGCTTGATAGGGTGTACTCTACTTTAAAAGTTGCTATCATATACATCTTCTCATTTGAATTAACTAGCTTACTGCATGCGATTCTAGAGGGATCAACATGTAGGGGTAATTAAGTACAATACACAGTGAAGAGTATTCTATTTTATCCAGCTTTTCACATATATACTTTGCTTAGTGTATCTGCCTTTTTGTAATTTGCAAGTCAGGTATTACTATCTTTGTTCTATAAATTTGTAAAAAGGCTATTGAAAATTAGGTTACTCACTGAAGGCTGTGACTGTTAGTTGTCGTCCAGTTGGTTCTGACTTACAGCGACCTTATGAATAACGGAGGAAATGTTGCCTGGTCCTGTGCCATCTTCATGATGGTTGGTATTTTTTAGTTTATTGTTGTGACTACTGTCGTGGAGGGTTTCCCTCATCTTCACTGACTCTCTACTTTACCAAGCATGATGTCCTTTTCTAGTGATTGGTCTTTCCTGATGATGTGTCCAAAGTCTTGCCACCTTCACTTTTAAGGAGCATTCTGGTTATATTTCTTCTAAGACTGATTTGTTCATTCTTTTGGCAGTACATGGTATATTCGATATTCTTTGTTAACACCACAGTTCGAACACATCAATTCTTGATCTTGTCCTCCTTTTTCATTGTCCAGCATTTGCATGTGTATAAGGTGATCAAAAAGACCATGGTTTGGGTCAGGCGCACCTTAGTCATCTAAGTGACATCTTTGCTTTTGAAAATCTTAAAAGAGGTCTTTTGTAGTAGATTTGCCCAGTGCAATATGTCATTTAATTTCTTAACTGCTGGTTAAGTTAGCACTCCTATTTAAGGGCCACAACTAGTCCTCAGGTCTCTGACTCCACTTCAGGTGTTCTTGCCATGATACCACACTGACTCCCTTAAAACGAAAGATGAAGTAAGCAGTAATTATCTTCATCTGTCTTCCCACCTTCCTCTCTCTGTTTCTACTTCTGTAAAATGAACCAAACAACAACACCAACCCTGTTGTCGACTCATAGCAACCCCACGTGTTACAGAGTAAGAACTGCTCCATAGGGTTTTCTTGGCTGTATTCTTTACGGAAGCAGATTGCCAGGCCTTTCCTATGCTGTGCCTTTGGGTAGATTCAAACCATCAACCTTTAGGTTAGTAGTTCAGCGCAAACCATTTGCACCACTCAGGCTGTTAAATGAGTTTCCTTCCAGCTCTAAAATGGTAGAAATCTATGATTCTACGTAAGTTTTTATAACATAAAATTTAATGAAAACCAGTATTTCATCAACAACAAAAGCAACATTATATCTGTCAAACCATCACTACCCTTCGACAATGGAAACTGAGAAATGATTACCACTTTAAGGACCGTGTTAAAAAGTGTGCACATTAAAAATAATTTACAGAACCAATTCTCTGTTTGCAGCCACAGTTTAAGAAGCAGAAAAATCTATTTGCACTTCTATCTTGTTAATTCCCATCTTACACTGGTGTTACAAATAACATAAAATATTTAAAAATTTGTGTTACACACAGAGCCAATCATAATTATCTAGTGAGAAAACGATTTTATATTGGGAATCTAAAAATAATCTATTTTACCACTGCAAGTGATCACAGGTTATGAAATAAATTCTGTCTCCAGTTAACACTGCAGTGGTTCATCTACTGACAGTTTAATTCTCGATCACAAGTCTGCAATGCTTCCATCCCAGATGAGGCCCATGTTCATAACATAATACACAGAAAACATTAGGTAGCTGCAAGTTATTATTATGCATACGCAACATATTTTAAGTACATTACCCAATATATCATGTTCATGGATTATCTCACTGTGTTTACTCCACAATTTCCATCAGCAGTTGATAGATTAAATTCTACTTAAAATAAAGGCCAAGACCCTGTTCAAAACTTCACAATGTGCTAAATTTCATAACGTGATTCCTCAATTAACTGTGCTACTTTCTCACTGAATCCTGAAGATCTACTTATTAGGAAGATTTTTTTCTTCATATTTTTGCCATGAGACTTGACCCTCACCACCACAATTAAAAATATTTATAATACACTGACTGCAGGCAGGCAGTATGCCAAATGCTTTACATATATTATCTCATTCATCACACCCAACAGTGCTATGAGATGGTGATTAGTATTACTTCTTTCTATACAGTTATCTTATCTTACAGATGAGGAAAGAGAGTGGGTAAGTTGCCTAAATTCATATAGTTTGAGGGGAAAAGAAGTCCTTCTGTGTGGTTGATTGATTACAGAATACCAATAAATTGATAAACATGCTAATAAGCTTAAACATGTGTTTCTATGCAGCTCACCTTCACTATTATAGTACAGTAATAGGATGATCCCTCAGACAATGTTTAATTACCGGTGCTTTTGCTTAGAATTTAGAACTAATTGGGATAGGACTTTGTTTAGTGTAAACAGACATCTCAAAAGAAGCTGATTAAGGGATAATACGTTTCTTACTCTGGGAAACATTCAAAGGAAATCAGCAAAATGTTGTGTCTAGTTAAACACAGTGCCCGGTAATGTCTGAATAGCTGCTCAGGAAGAAAGCACAGACAAGAGTAGAGACACTGACGGGTCCAAAAATAATCTACACTCTTTGTTTCCTTTGTGATGCTCGGTCTTGGATCCGGCAGTATCAGTGGGAGAATATATCATGATCACTGGCTTAAGAAATTTAGAAAAGAAAAATATATATATGAAATTTTATCAATTCTGTATTACAGTCATCTTTGAGGGGAAAAAGTCCTAGAGAAAAATTAGAATGTAATAATGGACTTATATGGCAATAAATTGTTTATGTCATTGATACGTTACTGAAAAGTTATGTACACATAATTTTTATAAATGGAATCAACTTTACATGCCAAGATCATATGCTGTATAAAAGAATCTTCTTTAAAAAAAAATCAAGTCATTAAATAACTTTTTAAGTCCAAATTTTCTTTATTCACTCATTAAATCTTACATACCCAACTTATTTCTCCAAAAATGTACAAAAGACCTTGGAGGATATAAGGGTAAATAAGACATGCTCCTTATTCTCATCGCCTTATAGGATAAATAGAGTGATTGCAAAGCCCCTATACATGAGATTGCCCTCTAGCAGCAGTATAAGTCCTAAAAACAACTCTCAGGGAATGTTTTAATGATTTTCCACGATCACCAGACAAGATGTTCAGAAGAACGTGGGGGAAAACACAAATTTTGCAAAAAGTGGAAGGTGTAAACCAAAAAACCAAATTCACTGCCATCCAGTCAATTTTGACTCAAAATGACCCTATAGGACAGAGCAGAACTGCCTCATAGAGTTTCCAAGGCTGTAAATCTTTATGGAAGCAGACTGCATCATCTTTCCCCTGTGGAGTGGCTGGTGAGTTCCAACCACCGACCTTTTGGTTAGCAGCTGAGAGCTTAACCACCGCACCATCAGGGTTCTTAGGTACAGATACTCAAGGAAGTCTTTAGTAAGTATACAACCTGTTTTGGATCTAAGGAAGAGGAAAGATTCATTCCAATCAGATGGACTAAATTTTCAGAGGACATAGCATTTGGAGAATTGGGATTTTGACAGCAGGGATGAAAAGGGCAGCAGGACACTCCACGCTGATGAAAAATTGTGAGTACTTACAGCAGGAGTGTAGGAAAATGCTTAACATATTCTCGGATAGGAACTAGCCTGGTGTGACTAGTTTTAGTGAGGACAAACAGAATTAATTTTCTGGTGGTTCACTAGGAGAATGCCACACTAAAAAGTTTTGACTTAATTCTGCAGTCAGTGTTTAGGTAACACCACCCAAACTAGACTTTAGAAAGGTAATGCTGATAGGACTGTGTAATACCGGTGGTTAAGATGGAGGCAGAAATGTAAGTGCACGCACTTATTATTACTATACCAGACAAGGGGTAAGACACCCTTGAATCAGGAACATGAAATAGGAGGAAGAGAACTGATTAGAAAGGTGTGGTCAACCTCGCGGAGTAGTTAGACACTTCCTATATCCCTCTTACAACAAAGACCTGGAAAAACAAGTGATTTGATTCTATGTGAACATCTGGCAGCCCTGAACAAGGCAAGGTTAAGAAATCCATCTGAGTCATACAAGAGAGGAAGACCATTTGGAAGAGGTGAGGAGGGCTAGAGCGGCGGCGGCGAAACTGCAGAGACACAGCCACGCTGGTCCCGGTGAAGCACGCAAACAGCTGTGCTCTGTGTGCGCTCGGGAAGCAGTTTCCACATCGAGAGAGACCCAGCAGCAGAGATTCTGCCTGGACACTCCAAACCAGTGACGAGCAGCTCCCAAGAGGCTAGGATAAGTACATGCGTGCACCCTTTCGTGGCGATTAAAAAAAAAAAAAGCCCATTTAGGGAAAATCTCTCCTCCTTTTACCTCCTCCCTCCGTGCTCTGCACCGGATTTGGGAAAAACCTCTCTCTCTTTTACGTCCTCCCTCCGCGCTCTGCACCGGGAGTCCACTGGGCCAGAAGTAGATCCCAAAAGGCACCCTGACCCATTCTCCTGGACTTGGAGGGGGAACAAATAAGCTGCTGGCTCCCCTAGGCCAGGAACACAGGGTCGGCACAGCTCCTTTGCTGGCCACAGGTATCAGGGGTCTGCAGACTCTTGAGTGCCTTACACCCCTGTATAGACTCGTGGGGACCCATCTCAACAGCGTTAGCCCTCACTGCCACAGTACAATAGGGCAAACATCTGAAGTTTAACTTTAACTGCTTCAGCTGTGAATGGGTGGATTTGGGACCCTCGAAACAGCCCTGCCCCTTAAGTAGGCACTTTTACTGATCTGCAGCAGGGTCTTGCGGACTGGTGGTAGCTCCTAAAGTGCCTAGTCACCTGCTACAGGAGTTCAAGAAAAAGTGGTCCCCTACTCTTTACAGCCAACAGAGTGGGGTGCTCTTAGCCCAGCTGCAAAACTCACTTACCTACTCACCCTAGAGAATAGGGACACACTTTCCTTTCAGACTCTCGGGCAGCCGTCAGCCCCCTGCCTGGCTCAGCGCACGATCCCCTACCACAGCCAGAGTCCAGTGCCTCCACCAATCACCCATGCCTCTCTAGGACTGGGGGTGAGAGTCTGCATCACACACTTGGTGACCGACTGCCTGAATACCCATGCTGATCCCACATAGGAAAATTTAACGGACTCCTGTGTGCACATACTTAGTTATAGGACATTAGAGATCAAAAGGTGTCAAAAATCAAACTAGTGTACACGAGCAGCCTATTTGGGCATATCAAAACAAAACAAAATAAGAAGCTAGGTCTCACTAAGCAAACACAAAATAAAATTATAATAAATTATTGATGGCTCAGAGACAACAGTCAATATCAAGTCACATAAACA
>NW_004444131.1:2613975-2615066 GCF_000243295.1 Trichechus manatus latirostris
TCCAAGTAAAATGAAATCCTTGACAACTTCAATCTTTTCTCTGTTTATCATGATGTTGCTTATTGGTCCAGTTGTGAGGATTTTTGTTTTATGTTGAGGTGTAATCCATACTGAAGGCTGTAATCTTTGATCTTCATCAGTAAGCACTTCGAGTACTCTTCACCTTCAGCAAGCAAGGCTGTGTCATCTGCATAACGCAGGTTGTTAATGAGTCTTCATCCAATCCTGATGCCCCATTCTTCATCATATAGTCCAGCTTCTCAGATTATTTTACTCAGCATACAGACTGAATAGATATGGTGAAAGGGTACAACCCTGATGCGCACCTTTCCTGACTTTAAACCACACAGTATCCCCTTGTTCTGTTCAAACAATTGCCTCTTGATTTATGTACAGGTTCTTCATGAGAATAATTAGGTGTTCTGGAATTCCCATTCTTTGCAATGTTATCCATAATTTGTTATGATCCACTCAGTCGAATGCCTCTGCATAGTCAATAAAACACAGGAAAACATCTGTCTGGTATTCTCTGCTTTCAGCCAGGATCCATCTGACATCAGCAATGATATCCCTGGTTCCACGTCCTCTTCTGAATCCAGCCTGAATTTCTGGCAGTTCCCCGTCGACACACTGCTGCAGCCGCTTTTGAATGATCTTCAGCAAAATTTTACTTGCGTGTGATATTAATGATATTGTTCAGTAATTTCCGCATTCGGTTGGATCACCTTCTTGAGAATAGGCATAAATATGGATCTCTGCCAGTCGGTTGGCCAGGTTGCTGTCTTCCAAATTTCTTGGCATAGACGAGTGAGGGCTTCCAGTGCTGCATCCGTTTGCTGAAACATCTCAATTGACATTCCATCAGTTCCTGGAGCCTTGTTTTTTGCCAATGCCTTCAGTGTAGCTTGGACTTCTTCCTTCAGTACCATTGGTTCCTGATCATATGCTACCTCTTAAAATGGCTGAATGTCAACCAATTCTTTTTGGTATAATCTGTGTATTCCTTCCATCTTATTTTGATGCTTCCTGCATCATTTAATATTTTCCCCATAGAATCCTTCACTATTGCAACTCACGGCTTGAATTTTTTC
>NW_004444131.1:2615367-2630789 GCF_000243295.1 Trichechus manatus latirostris
ATTCTTGAAATGGTCTCTAAATTCAGGTGGGATATACTCAAGGTCGTACTTTGGCTCTCGTGGACTTGTTCTAATTTTCTTCAGTTTCAACTTGAACTTGCCTATGAGCAAATGATGGTCTGTTCCGCAGTCAGCCCCTGGCCTTGTTCTGACTGATGATACTAAGCTTTTCCATGGTCTCTTTCCACAGATGTAGTCGATTTGATTCCTGTGTATTCTATCTGGCCAGGTCCCTGGATATAGTTGCTGTTTACATTCGTGGAAAAAAAGTATTTGCAATGAAGAAGTCGTTGGTCTTGCAAAATTCCATCATAAGCTCTCCAGCATCATTTCTATCACCAAGGCCGTATTTTCCAACTACCGATCCTTCTTCGTTTCTAACTTTCACATTCCAATCGCCAGTAATTATCAGTGCATCCTGACTCCATGTTTGATCAATTTCAGATTGCAGAAGTTGATAAAAATCTTCAGTTTCTTCATCTGTGGCCTTAGCGGTTGGTGCGTACATTTGAATAATAGTCGTATTAACTGGTCTTCCTTGTAGGCGTATGGATATTATCCTATCACTGACAGCAGTATACTTCAGGATAGATCCTGAAATGTTCTTTTTGACCATAAATGCAACGCCATTCCTCTTCAAGTTGTCATTCCCAGCATGTAGACCATATGATTGGCCAATCCAAAATGGCCAATACCAGTAAATTTCAGCTCACTAATGCCTAGGATATTGATGTTTATATGTTCCATTTCATTTTTGATGATTTCCAGTTTTCCTAGATTCATACTTTGTGTATTCCACATTCCGATTATTAATGGCTGTTTACAGCTGTTTCTTCTCATTTTGAGTCATGCCACATCAGCAAACGTGAAACAGTATTGAAACAGAATTGACAAAACTTGATGACTAGAGATGGGGACTAAGGAGGGAGAAGAAGCAAAAGCATCAGAGATAAGGAAGATGGTGGTGAAAATAGCAGAGAGAGGGGATATAGCAGCAGCTACCATTTTGATAACAATGGTCCTATCAGATTTGTTCCTGTTGAGTTTATGATGCTGTCAGGGTATCTAGAGAGATGTGCAGGAAGTCTGGGTCTGGCACTCAGAAACAGGTCAGGGCTACTTACAATGACTCTAAGCATCACCTACAAATAAGGGACAGCAGAAGACATCATAGGGAGGAAAAATAGACAAGTGAGGAGGTACTTGGGTGTTTTGATATATACCATGCCCCAAAAGGTAGGAGTCAGCAAAGAAGACACAAAGAAGAGATCGAGGAAGAAGAGTGTCCTGTAAGTCAAATGTGAGCAAATTTTCAAGAAGGAGTGGAGGGTGGTCATCAATATCAAATGATTCGGAGCGGACAAGTAGGAGACAGACTGTACTATGGCCTCCAGATTTGGCAGTTTGGTTACTGGGAAAGAGTCTTTCTTGATAGAGGGGCTGAAATCATTTGTAAGCAGCTGAGGAGTAACAATGAGGTGAGTAGGTGGAAGAATGCCAAGGTAAAACAATGATTCAAAATTTTTTTAAGGGACTTCTTCTTCCAGCAGTGAGAGAATAAGATGGTCCAGAATTACTTTCCCACCATAAACAACTAGATAACTAGACAAAAATAGGAAACAACTATTTTCAGATATTTGGACCAGGCAGACCAGCAATGTAATACCTGAGAAAAGGAAACAATGAGGGGAGCCCTACCATCACCTTGGCTTTCTGTCTGGTGGCAATTCCCAGACTATGGTGCATGCAGGGGAAAACCAAACAGCCCTGTAGTCTCACTGAGGTGAGGACACAGAATTCTGAGTTTGGAGGGTCTAAGGTAGTTAGTGGAGCCCTAGTGGCACAGTGGTTAGACGTTTGCCTGTTAACCAAAAGGTCAGCCGTTCGAGTGCAGCAGCCACTCCTGGGAAACCCTATGGGGCAGTTCTACTCTGTCCTGTAGGGTTGCTATGAGTCGGAATCAACTCAATGGCAACGGGTAAGGTGGTTAGTAGTGGTTCAGGGGTAGAATTCTTGCCGTCCATGAGGGAGACCTGGTTTAATTCCCGGCCAGTGGACCTCATGCACAGCCACCACTGGTCTGTCAGTGGAGGCTTGCGTTTTGCTATGATGCCAAATAGTTTCAGTGGAGCTTCCAGACTAAGATGGCCAAGGAAGAAAGGCCTGGTGATCTATTTCCAAAAATCAGCCAGTGAAAACCCTGTGGATCACAACAGATCTACTCACAAATGATCATGGGGATGGTACAGAGTTTTATTCCATTGTATATGGGGTCACCATGAGACAGGGGCCAACTCAACAACAGCTAACAACATCAAGATGGTTAAAATTTGTGGAACAAATCACCTGAGAGGAGGGATCTACACAGAGAAAGAGCACCGGAAATCTGCATCTGTAGGTCTTCAGTCTTTGGCTTTGGTATTCAGTGTCTAGCATTCAGTCTTTAAATACCAAACTCTACATGAGTAAGGTAAAATTTCTGAGAAAGGAATAATTACCAGGAAGTAGAAAGATGAACAATTCCTAGCACACTTACAGGGGCAGGAATTGGACAGATACCCTCCAGACAGAGATAGAGAGAGACCTCATTGAGTGCACCAGGTTTTCAGTCAAAAAGGTCCACACTTTGGAAACAGGGCTGAATTATTCCTTACAATGAAAGCTACGCTGGACCTGGCCTATAAAGATATTAAAAAGCAACCTAAAAATAATAAGGTAATCAGAAAACAACTGTCTTCCAGGAGAGACCCAACACTCTAAAAAATAAAATTCAGCCCGCAAAAACATGAAATACACAATGTCTGAAATCTAATTAAAAAATGATTAGACATAAGAAGGAGGAAACTGAGACCAACAACCAGGAAAAAAACCAGTCAATAGAAACAGATGCAGAAAGAAAAATGATTATAAATTTAGCAGAAAAGGACTCTTACAAAGCTATTTTAAATATACTGTATATGCTAAAGAATGTAAAGGAAAATACAAACACAAGGGGAGAAATGAAAGCTACAAATATTCTGATGGTACTGAGGAGGCTAGGGATAGAAAGAATAATTAATAATCAACTGATTTAGACTAGAAGGCTACCAATACTGTCTTCTGATTCAGAATGAACTCTATAAAAATGAGGAAAGCATGAAGTCGTCCTCCTTTAAAACCTGACTATTTCCTATTTTTAAAAAAATGTCACTACTAAGTACTACAGTGAAACCTGTGAGAGCTGGAACTCGATGGGACTGCCTTGTTTTTCTGAGTCTTGCAAGTTTCCGTCCTTTGACAGGGTAGAGTTTTACCACTTTTCTAGTGTTCTCTATTAGTGGAAAATATCTGAGTTTTTTTCTGACAATTTTCCGCCTTACACATGTTCCAGCTTTCACAGGTTTTACTGTACTAAACTCCCATATTTTACATCCTTCAAGTATGATACCACCATTCAAAAGAAAGTAACCTTCACTGTGTACTCACAATCAACTGAATTAGGGAAGTTTTATGACATTTTAGGGTAGTTTTATAACATTTTTTAGGCATCCCCAATTACACTGTGTACATTTCTTTCTAGATCATTTCATATACCACTGACAGATCTTCGGTGCAACAAATTTCCAATGACTGATGCATGATAATCTGCACTTTATTCCTTAAGATGGGTGTTTATATCACCAAGAGCTTAGAAAATGGATCAACTCAAGATAAAACATTTTGCTAACACTGGCAGAGAAAAGAAGGCTTATTAGCTTGGCACTCTAGATATGGCCTTGTCATATGGTAAAAAACGTACCAGATTTTTAAAAAGTCAATCAAATCATTCTGGTCTGTTAAAATAAACAGCATGGTCAATAAAACTGGTTGTGTTATTTAAATCCGTCTGCTACTCTCTCAAAAAACTGGAAGAGCATCACTATGAGAATTGATCTGTATTTCTTTTTTAGCCCCAATAGCTTCTAGCATACATCATGACACACGGTAATAAGGAACACATTTTCTAAATATAAAAACCAGGACACAGCTGACATACAGTCTAATAATGGGACAAAAAATTGAAATTATAGATGAATATAATAAGGTTCACAGAGGTTAAATAACTTGCCAGACATCCAAGTAAATGACAGAGTTAGGATTTGAATCTTAAGCCATGTTCTGTCTACTCTATCACCTTGATTCACCTGCCCATATCTGCATGCATGCTTGGAACAAAAGGCTGTAAAGCACAAAAGGCAGGTTGAGAAGATCACAAAGTTAAAGGAAAAATACAATAAAGAGACCTTTTACACTCTATCTTAAAACTTCTAGGAATCCTGAAGATATCATAAGAATAGAATTATGAAAACACACATACTAGCATGAAATAAGCTATGTTAACTTCTAAAATATTTAAGAATAAGTATTTTATAGAAAAGCATTATCAATAAAAATTGCAAAGCTGAACAAAATGTGAAGAGTAGCTCTGGGTAAGCACTGAATTATAATTTTTAATAGTGACTAATATAACACATAAATATTCTTTTAATCCACTAGACATAGTTATTTATATATCTATTACAGATTTTTTTTTTTTTTAAGACATGTTTCTGGAATAAAATCTTGGACATGAGAGAGATCATCACTAAGTTTTCTAGGAAATATAAAAATGGTAAAATAGGGTATAATCCAATGACATTATTTATAATTCTGAACACATACACATTTATCAAATTTTAAATTTAAAAGCACAATTTTTATTTCTTACCATTCTGCAATTTTTCCACACCATCAGAACTGGAACAACCAATGAAAGTTAATATTATGCACTTTATAAAACTGTTTACTGCGTTTGTAGAAGACAGACATGTAGCATATCATAATTATAGCTCAGTTTACCTCTGTAAAAAAAAAAGAAAGAAAAACATCTGTTTTTTCTTTAGTCAGTCAGAATTTCAATTAGTGCTGGGTATGCTGCCATATTTTAAATTAGTTACTCCCCAAAGACCTAGAGCATAGCCATGTCTTTGAGGAGAGTGGTTGGAATTTTGGGTTTTATTTACGACATAGCTTGTCTCTGGTTCTAATCATTCACATCCAGCCAGTGGACAATTTAAGGAGAGGAATGCCTCCTTTCTCTGCATGCATCATGCTCACTTGAGGGCCTGGCTCTCGGCTTCACCGTGTCAGAGCAGCTGCCCCTAGAAGGCAACACAGAAGCCTGGTACAAAAGCCATCACCTGCTGATACACAGTCACCTGTGTCTCTGAGGCCAAATGTAAGTCTGCATCTAAAGTAAGCAAAAAATGTTTTGAAAATAAGTGATATGCACATATCGTTATATCATCTGCTAAGTATGCCACACACAAGATGCTTTTTTCTTTCAAATTTATGGCAGATTCTAAGAACGAGTCCAAGTTACTTACTTCCTTACTTTTGTATACGGTAGATCAGTCGTTACTCTCAGAACATATGAAACAGAAAATTTACAGATTATCAGCTGTTCAAACGATGAATGAATACTGCCAAAAAACATGAGTGTGTCCTTGCACATGTGTACGCATGCCCACACACGTATTCACTCTCTCACACACACACACAGACACACGCACAGACACACACACACATCTCTCTATAGCCTAGAACTCTTAGCTTTAAGTACAGTTAAAAAAAGAAAAATTTGGATCAATTAGCAGCCCTGTGAATGCTGGAGACATCTTAACAGTGTCTCAGAGATGAAAGAGCAAAATACAGAATGAGTAAAAGAGGGAAAGGTAAATTATGTCTGCAGTTATAATGAATCAAAGCCCAGAAGGAGGTCTGCAAATCAGCAGGTTCTAATGAAATATTAAGGTAAGTGATTATTGATGAAAAATGAATAAGCCTTTTTGATTTCAGCAACCTTTAAATCACACCTAGCTAATTAAAGCAACTCAAAAGCATTCATTTATTCCTTGACGGGCATTTACCTCTCCTTGGGTATAATGAGACTTTATTTTATGAGGTATGTATGCAGTTGATCCTAGACAAATGGACAAAGTGTGCCAGAAAATGACATATTCATAAAATAAAAAAATTCAGCTCCTGTTAATATTTGATTTACCATTTCCAAGCTGGGAATACAAAATAAAACCACTCAAGATATTTCCTGTTTACCATAAAGAAAACATCTGTAATATTCTGACCTACATATTTATTAACGTTGAGCCTTATTTTTAATTAATTATCATATAATGAAAACAAGGCATGTATAATACTAATACTATGGAATTACATGATGGTTTTTATTAAATTACAATACTAGGTGTTGTCAAGTCAGTTCTAGCTCATGGTGACCCCACGTGTGCAGATGAGAACTGTGTTCCACAGGGTTTCAACAGCTGTGACCTTTCAGAAGTAGATCACCAGGCCTATCTTCTGAGGTGCCTGTGGGTAGATTCAAACCATGAACCTTTCAGTTGGTACCTGAATACTTACAGTTTGAGCCATCTAACCTGTAAACCAAATCTGTTGCCATCGAGTCGATTCCAACTCATAGCGACTCTATAGGAGACAGTAGAACTGTTCCATAGGGTTTCCAAGGAGCAGCTGGTGGATTTGAACTGCCGACCTTTTGGTGAGTCACCTACGGACTTCTAAATATATCACAGCACTATCTAATATGGCCTTATTATTCAACCTCACACTTCTGGAAGGGAAGCAGTAAATAATCTCTCAGGCACAAAGAAAGAGGTCCTAAAAAGGTGGGAATTATCCACAGGTTGTATCACAAGCTATGAGAGAATCTGAAACCCCCCCTCCTAGGCCTGCACTATCTTCATTCACGTCCTTCAATATATTAATATATTTTCATGTTAGTCTCCTGTTTTGGAAATTAATCTGTGGCTATTTAAGTTAAATATTACACCAAACTACTGCAGAATTCCTAATTACAGAGATTAATAAAATTCCCAGATCAGTGCACACCCCAGCACCAGTCTATAATGTAAAAAGCAGACATCAACAGCAGCAGCAAATTAAAAGTTCTGAAACCTAAATAAATTTTTACACATGAAAGATGCTTAAAAATATATAAAGTCATCATATAACATACTCATGCAAAAACAATTCATGCAGCCAACGTTTTAGTTTCTGTATTTTGTCAGAATTCAAGACTGAAGATGATGATGATTTTGATGGTAGCATAATAATAACAACAAATACTGCACTCTTCTTACAGGCTAGACCGTATTCAAAGCGTCTCACATGTGGTGATTCACTTAATCCTCACAAAAACCTGATGAGGTTAAGTACTGTTATTATCCCCATTTTACAGACACATGAACTGAGGCAAAATGGTTAACTGGCAGAGTTGGGATTTGAACTCAGGCAGGCTGCCTCTAGAGCCTCTGCTCCCCATATCATTGTAAAAAAGATTTTAATGATTAAAAAATTTTTCTTTAATCCAAGACAATTTAAAACTATATTTTGCTGATAGAAATTCCATATTCTTTTTCTAAACAGGCCCTCTCCACTTATATACAGCTCACAGTTGTCCTTATTATATAAAACACATTGCCGTCGAGTCGATTCTGACTCATAGCGACCCTAAAGGACAGAGTAGAACTGCCCCACAGGGTTTCCAAGAAGCAGCTGGTGGATTCGAACTGCCGACTTTTTGGTTGGCAGCCATAGCTCTTAACCACTGTGCCACCAGGGTTTCCCCTTATTATATACCACCCTATAAACCACCTTTGCTGTGCCAATCTGGAGTTTGGTTTATTCATTCATTCATTCGTTTAACAGATTTATTGACAGCCTAAGTGCCAAACCCTGGAAATACAGGCTTTTGTTTCTTTTGTTCATGAACAAAATAGACAAAACCACCTGCTTTAAAACAGAACTTCATTCTAGTCGGAAGAGACAGATGATAAACAAAATTTTTAAAGTGTATTATATGCCTCATCATAACGCTATAAGCACTAGTAAGAACGAAAAGCAGAGAAGGTAGTTAGAGAGTGCCAAGGTAGGGGGAGAGAGGAGTCGCAATTTTCAATTATTTTTATTTTCTCACATCCACAATCTCAAGTCACTGCACAGTGATGCTGCTGCCTGCCCCCCACCCCCAGGGGTACAAAATGAGCCCCTCAGAGATGGCTGAGCTCTTTCAGGTGAGTGTCCATAAGCGTTGTGCATTCCAAGCAGAAAGCATCTGCGATGGACTCTTTCCTAAGGATTAAGGTTGCTCCTGTGACACCCCAGATGATGCTCTGAATGCCATTCAAGTGTTGTCACCTCTCCTGGCCAACTCTCTTCCCAGCTGTGAGCACTGAAGGGTTTCAAGCAAGAAGCCACACGGGAAACCTCACTCTGGTGGCCATGTGCAAGCATGGGCTATAGCCCAGAGTGAGGTCAAAAGGGACATCCGTCCATGAGAAAGGGTGATAGCTGGTTCCCACACCTGTCCCGAGTGACGGGTAATGGCACAGGGACCTCGCTTGTATCAGCTCAGCCCTGGACCTTCCCAAGACAGTGGAGTTTATCACTAGTACCTGTAGGAAACATCATTGTTAATTTTACCATTTTAACTCTCTGGGATCACAACCTCACCCGACCTCAGTGCACATATACGGATGTTATACTGGCATAGGCATTTGACTTTCAAACATTTTCAAGAATGTACTAGGTATGGAAGCAGGGAAGTGATACCCTCATGTGACAGCTATAAAGAAAGCCCTAGAAAACAATCAGAGCATCACCTGCTCTTTAAAAAATCAATCAACGTGCTGTTTTAGTTATGAGTAGGACAGGATTGCTGGCCATCGTAAACCTATCAGTCACTAGCAAGGGTAACACACCTGCATCCAGTTTACCTGGCTCCAATGTAAAAGCTAAAAATCTTATAGAAAATCCAAGACAATTAAAAAAAGTATTGGTCTTTAAAAGAAACAGTGAGGTACTATGTTTTGGGTTTGTGGATTAATGAGTAATTAATTAAGGGCGAGATTAATGAGGTTCTCCCAGATACAAATAAAATTCATCAAGAATAATGCTAGAAGGTAGATGTTGACTACATCATGACTCTATTTCAGTGTTTATGAACTAGCCTAGCAGGGTAGTTTGTGTACTGTAGGTGCTGAACAGATACTTTGACTACCGCACTTCTGTCTCCCCGATGCCCCAGAAAAGTCTGCAGGCCCTAGAAATATTGCAAATCACATGTCATTCACAGTCATGAATGGCCAAAACCAAGAATGTTAAATTCCCCCAATGACTGAAGTGATACTATATTAAAGAACTGATTCCTTAAGGTCATGATTCCACCTGAATCCTGGACACGTAGCTGCTACCTAATAGGGCCTCCAGCATCTATTCACATCCAGGCTCTATCTCATTATCCTACAGGCCTCAAGGCCCCAACTACCAGAGTATGAAGAATATCCAAAGCCCCTAAGAGGCTGGGCGAGCCTTATTTGTACAAAACCTCATAAAACTCTTGAAAGAATCAGACCACCCAGAAAATCTGATTGCTCATATGAAGTCTTCAATAAGTAAAATGTTGTCAGTAGCTTTTAGGAGCAGAATCTCTTCCACAGTAAAGTGTTCACTATATTTAACATCTACCAGGAGGATATAAATCCAAGGTGTCCCTGGGTGGTGCAAATGGTTAAGTGTTTGACTATTAACTGAAAGATGCCTCAGAAGAAAGGCCTGGCAATCTGCTTCTGAAAGGTCACCACCATGAAAAACCTAGGGAGCACAGTTCTACTCTGACACACATGGGTCATCATGAGTTGGAATCAACTCGATGGCAACTAGTTTGGTTTTTGGTTTTATGTAGTCAACACCTTATCTGGACACCACTGTTGGTCAAAACTAGGCTGGTTAGTTTTTGATACATACACAGAATGTAACTCTTACTTCTTTAGGATGCAGTTCAAGTACACCACTTCTTAGGAGTCCCTCCTCCCCCAAGCTGAGTCCAGCTCCTTGAGGTTCCCTCAGTGTCGTATTTGAATTCCTCTAACTCTGCATAAATATATTGCATGTGTCTGTTAGGTAACACCAGGTGGGAGGAACTTGGGAGATGAATTATGTTTTGCTCATTTTTGCATCCTGGGCACCTACCACAATTCCTGGCACATGGCAGAGACCAAATAGCTATTGATGAGGTGAAGAGACAGCCACAGAAGTTGCCAAAAATAAGTGTTGTAAATCCTAACCCTTATATCTGTGGTCAAAATACCATTTGGGAATGGGTTTTCGCAGTCATGTTAATGAGGCAGAATTAATGTAGGGTGTGTTTTAAATCAACCTCTTCTGAGATACAAAGGAGCAGATTAAGCAAGCAAGCACAAATGGAGGGGAAGATACACACCACTTGATCACTAAGGAGCACAGAATAGAACTGAAAAGAGACAAGGACCATCCTCCAGAGTGAACAGAGAAAGAGAGCCTTCCCCTAGAGCCAGTGCCCTGAATTTGGACTTCTAGCCTTCTAAACCATGAGAAAATAAATCTGTTTATTAAAGCCACTCACTTGTAGTATTTCTGTTATAGCAGCACTAGATAACTAAGACAGACTTATCAAGAGAGTTTAAACTCTTGAATATTTCACAAAGTTTAAACTTTCAGACTGAAGGAAAGAAGATAATGGAACAAAAAGAGAATAATTAAAAATTAGTCTTTCTGAGAGGAGCAAGTGAGTGGAAGGGGATAGTGGAAGAGAGGAGAGAGGTGAGGGGTGACTGCAGCCCTTCTTCAGAAGAGCTAGCTGATCAGAGGCATGGCTAGCAACGAACGCTTTAAGACCTGTGGAATATGGGTCTAATCATTTTTAACAAACTTGGCTTTGTTTTCTGATTTTTTTTTTTTTTTACTCTTATAAAGTCTTAAAAAAAAAGTCTTTCATTTATCCTCAGTCAGCTTAAGTTTCTGTCACAATGCAGGTAATTACTTTTTTTAAGTTAATGTGGCTTGCAAAAAAAAAAAATCTTCTTGACCAAAATTATAATTATCTGGGATTTAGGTCATTATTTTTGGTCTCCCTTCCTTTCCCCACAGGCTCACATGGTGACTCTGTGGGACTTAGAGAAAGCCCAATTCCTCAAGACACTTGTGTCATCTGCCAGAAAACTGTAGTCATTGTTCAAATCCACAGGGGCTGTTAGTCAGATGCCCCCCTGGAGTTGTGTATTCCACACCTCACTCACCAGGTGCCTTCTGTTTCAAGCATTCCCCCATTCCATCGACAACTTACCTGTCCTCTCTCCAAATCTTCTTTAAGAATTCTAAGTGACATGAGAATTAAAACAAACTTAGAGGTAAGTCCTACTTTACTACTTCTCTGTGCATCTGCCTGATGCCAGTCTATTTGCTATCTAACCTTCCAAAGACTAAACAGCAATTGCTTTTCAAACCTTGTACCCGTCATTTGCTTTTCCAACAAAATGAGCTGTTAAGTATTACAGAGAAAAGAGAAGAGATACAAAAGATATTTGTTATTTGACTGCTACAGTGGCACAGTGGTTAAGAGCTTGGACTGCTAACCAAAACGTTGGCAGATCAAATCTACCAGCTTCTCCCTGAAAACCCTATGTGGCGGTTGTACTATCTATAGAGTCACTATGAGTCAGAATGACTCAACGCAACAGGCTGGTTTTTGTTTTTTTTGGTATACAGATTCATTTGGAGGGAATTATTTTCAGTTCCAAAAAGCCCTCGTGGCACAGTGGCTAAACTGCTCGGCTGCAAACTAAAAGGTCAGTGGTTAGAACCCACCAACCACTCCGTGGGAGAAAGATGTGGCAGTCTGCTTCAACAAAGATCTACAGCCTTGGAAACCTATAGAGCAGTTCTACTCTGTCCTATATGGTCACTATGAGTCGGAACCGACTCAACAGCAGTGAGTTTGGTTTGGTTATTTTCAATTCAGGATAATCAGTAACTTCTGAAATGGAAACTTTTTTTCTATAAAATCACATTATCCTTCATGGAAGACAAGAGTATATTTTTACTTTTAAAATATATTTTCATAATTCTGGAATTATGAAATTCCAGAATTACATGAAATCAACATAAACTCTAGAAGTATTTCTTAGATGGACAATTTATAATTATTTTCCAAAACCAAAAAACCCATTGCTGTCGAGTTGTTTGCAATTCATAGAGAACCTATAGGATCCTACAGAAACTCCATAAAGTTTCTATGCGCTAATCTTTATGGAAGCAGACTACCATATCTTTCTCCCACAGAGTAGCTGGTGGGTTTGAACCACAGACCTTTTGGTTAGCAGCTGATCGCTTAACCACTGTACCACCCGGGGCTCCTTATAGTCATTTTAAACAAATCTAATTTACAACTTTTTGAAATTAGAAATAAACTTTATCTTTGCACTATTAAATGGAGTTTTCAAAATAAATTTATAATAAAAAGAAGATTTTAGAAGAATTTATTTAAAAGGAATTTATAATAATCTTTTTCTATTCCAGTAGTGTTGGAATCAACAAATGAGTTCTTAAAATTAAACAAAACTAAGGCAATTTCATTTATTTCTAAATTAGAGTTTAAAACAATCTAAATTAGAATTTTAAAAAAGGGAAGAAAGAGGAGGTGGGGCCAAGATGGCGGAGTAGTCAGACGCTTCCGGTGGACCCTCTTACAACAAACACCCGAAAAAACAAGTGAATTGATTATATATGACAATCTAGGAGCCCTGAACATCAAAGGCAAAGTTGAGGAACTAGACTGAGCGGCCGGGGGAGGGAGAGACAGTTCCAAAGAAGCAAGAAGCTGCCAGACCTGACCTGGTGAGAGCCTGAGTCCTTCAGTCCTGATCAGCTCGTGGTGCGTGGTGAGGCAGCCAAGCATTGGTGCATAGAAGGCGTTTTTCACATCGGGAGAGACCCAGCGGCAGAGACTCTATTCAGCCATCCAGAATCAGTGAGAAGCAGTCCTCGATCAGCAAAAGATAAGTACTTGCATCTGGCCTACCGCGCAGATCAAAAACACCCACCTTAGGGAAAAACCTCTCTCCCATTTACCTCCCCACTCCCTGCTCTGTACTGGGTCCAGGATGACTTCAGTAACTGCCAAGTCCCCTGGACCAGAAGTAGGACCCGTCACATGCCCTGAGCCATTCTCCTGGCCTTGGAGAGTGAACAAATTAACAAATGGGAAAAAATAATCTGCTGGCTCCCCTAAGCCAGGAACTCAGGGTAGGCACAGCTCTTTTGCCTAGGCACAGGCATAAGGGATCCACAGACTTTGAGTGCCTTTCCCCCGCATACACTTCTGTGGGCCCATTTCAACAGCGTAGGTCCCCATTACCACAGTACAACAGGGTATGTACCTGAACTCTAACTTCAACTATTTCAGCTGTGAAGTGGCAGGTTTGTGATATTTGACACTGCTCTGCCCATTAAGCAGGGTCTTCACCTACCCACATCAGGGGCCTGAGGACTGGTGGCTCCACCCATGCTACCTAGCTACCTGCGACAGGGGCCCAAGAATAAGAGGTGCTCCCCAGTTCTTAGAGCCAACAGCACTGGGTGCTTATAGTCTAGCTGGAAAACCCACCCATCTACTCACTCTAGGGAACAGGGACATGCTTTCCTCCTGGACACTTGGGGGTGGTGATCGGACTCCTGCCTTACTCAGTCTGTGTCCCCCTGCTGCAGCCAGATGTCTGTGCCTACACCTATCACCCACGCCTGCTAGAACTGTAGGTGAGAACCTGCACCACACACTTGGTGGCCGACTACCTGGACACCTGAGTTGAATCCATACAGGAGGAATGGACAGACTCCTGCGTTCACATACTTAGTGGCAGCTCTGGCCACTTGGTGGCAAGACAACAGAGCTTCACGGGTGCTGGAGATTGGGCTAGCAGACACGAGCAGCTTATTTAGGCATATCAAAACAAAACAAAACAAGAAGCTAGGGCACAGAAAGCAAACATGAATTAAATAAACATAATAACTTATTGATGGCTCGAAGACAACAGTTAATATCAAATCAAATAAAGAGGCAGACCATGATGGGTTCAGCAACCTCTCAAAAGAAAGAATCTAGAAATTTTCCGGAGGAAGAACATTTCCTGGAATTATCAGAGGCAGAATATGAAAGATTAATATACACAACTCTTTAAGAGATCAGCAAGGAAATTAAGCAAAATGCGGAATACGCAATACAGGAAATTAAGAAGATTAGAGAACAGAATAATGACAAATTTCACAGGCCACAAGAATCCATAGAGAGACAGCAATCAGAAACACAGAAGACTAACAATAAACTTTCAGAATTAGACAACTCAATAGAAAATCATAGGAGCAGAACTGGGGCAATGGAAGTCAGAAATAGTGAGATTGAAGACAAAGCACTTGACACCAACTTATTTGAGGAAAAATCAGGTAAAAGTATTTAAAAAAATGAAGAAACCCTAAGAATTATGTTGGATTCTATCTAGAGGAATAACCTACGAGTGATTCGAGTACCAGAACAGGGGGGATAGCAGGAAACACAGAGAGAATTGTTGAAGATTTGTTGGCAGAACACTTCCCTGATATTGTGAAAGATGAGAAGATATCTATCCAAGATGCTCATCGAACCCCACATAAGGTAGATTCCATATTATAATCAAACATGCTGAAACCTAAGAAAAAGAAAGAATTTTAAGAGCGGCTAGGGATAAACGAAAAGTTATCGACAAAGGAGAGTCCATAAGAATATGCTCAGACTACTCAGCAGAAACCATGCAGGCAAGAAGGCAATGAGACAACATATAAAGCCTTGAAGGAAAAAAAAATTGCCAGCCAAGAATTATATATCCAGCAAAACTGTCTCTCAAATATGATGGCAAAATTAGGGCATTTCCAGATAAACACAAGTTAGGGAATTTGCAAACACCAAACCAAAATTACAAGAAATACTAAAGGGAGTCCTCTGGTAAAAAATCAAGAACATCAGATAACAATCCAAGACTAGAACGCAGGACAGAGCAATCAGATATCAACCCAGATAGGGAAGTCACAAAAATAAATCAAAGCTAAAACACAGAAAATAGGGAAACAGATGTCAATATGTAAAAGATGACATTAAAACAAAAAAGAGAGACTAAAAAATGTAGACATACATTTTTCATATGGAGAGGAAGTCAAGGTGATATAAAGAAATAAAAGACTGGTTTAAACTTAGAAAAGTAGGGGTAAATATTAAGGTAACCACAAAAGAAACTAACAATCCTACAAGTCAAATAAAATAAATAAATAAATAAATAAATAAAAAGACTCAGCAAATACAAAATCAACAACAATGAAAAAGATGAAAAGAAAATACATAAAGAAAAACAACTCAGCACAGAAAATTATGTGGAACAAAGAAACTGTGAACAACACACACACAAAGACATCAAAATGATAGCACTAAACTCATACCTATCAATAATTACACTGAATGTAAATGGACTAAATGCACCAATAAAGAG
>NW_004444131.1:2633362-2656850 GCF_000243295.1 Trichechus manatus latirostris
TAGACCAATGGGACAGAATTGAGAATCCAGACATAAATTCATCCACCTATGAGCAGCTGATATTTGACAAAGGCCCAAAGTCCGTTAACTGGGGAAAAGACAGTCTCTTTAACAAATAGTGCTGGCATAACTGGATATCCATCTGCAAAAAAAGAAACAAGACCCATACCTCACACCATGTACAAAAATGAACTCAAAATGAATCAAAGACCTAAAAATAAAATTGAAAACGATAAAGATCATGGAAGAAAAAATAGGGACAATGCCAGGAGCCTTAATACGTGGCATAAACAGAATACAAACCATAAGTAACAATGCACAAGCACCAGAAAAGAGACTAGATAACTGGGAGCTCCTAAAAATCAAACACTTAGGCTCATCAAAAGACTTCACCAAAGAGTCAAAGACAACCTATAGATTGGGAAAAAAAATTTGGCTATGACAAATCCGATGAGCGTCTAATCTCTAAAATCTACAAGATACTGCAAAACCTCAACAACAAAAAGACAAATAACCCAGTTAAAAAATGGGCAAAGGATATGAACAGGCACTTCGCCTAAGAAGACATTCAGGTGGCTAACAGACACATGAAGAAGTGCTCAGGATCAGTAGCCATTAAAGAAATGCAAATCAAAAAACTACAATGAAATACCATCTCACCCCAACAAGGCTAGCATTAATCCAAAAAACACAAAATAATAAATGCTGGAGAGGCTGCAGAGAGACTGGAACACTTAGACACTGTTGGTGGGAATCTAAAATGATACAACCACTTTAGAAATCGATTTGGTGCTTCCTTAAAAAGCTAGAAATAGAAGTACCATACAATCCAGCTATCTTGCTCCTTGGAATATATCCTAGAGAAATAAGAGCCATCATACAAATAGATACATGCACACCCATGTTCACTGCAGCACTGCTCACGATAGCAAAAAGATGTAAACAACCTAGGTGCCCATCAACGGACGAATGGATAAACAAATTATGGTATTCACACAATGGAATACTATACAACGATGAAGAACAATGAAGCCGTGAAACATCTTTTAACGTGGAGGTATCTGGAGGGCATTAGGCTGAATGAATTTAGTCAGTAACAGAAATACAAATATTGTATAAGATCACTGTTATAAGAACTCAAGAAAAGGTTTAAACACAGAAGAAAACATTCTTTGATGGGGAGGGAGGGAGAGGGTTATTCACTAACTAGATAGTAGACAAGAATTGTCTTAGGTGAAGGAAAGGACAGCACACACTACAGGGGAAGTCAGCACAATGGGACTAAACCAAAGCTAAGAAGTTTCCTGAATACAATCAAACACTTTGAGGGACAGAGTAGCAGGGGCTGGGGTCTGGGGACCATGCTTTCAGGGGACTTGCAGGTCAATTGGCATAACAAAGTTTATTAAGAATGTGTTCTACATCCTACTTTGGTGAGTGGCGTCTGGGGTCTTAAAAGCTAGCAAGCAGCAATCTAAGATGCATCAATTGGTCCCATCCACCTGGAGTAAAGGAGAATGAAGGACACCAAAGATACAAGGAAGGTATTAGCCCAAGAGACAGAAAGGGCCACATAAACCAGAGACTGCATCATCTTGAGACCAGAAGAATTAGATGATGCCTGGCTACCACCAATGACCACCCTGACAGGGAATACAACAGAGAGTCCCTGAAGGAGCAGGAGAAAGGTGGGGTGCAGAACTCAAATTCTAGCAAAAAGACCAGACTTAATCGTCTGACTGAGACTGGAGGAACCACAGAAACGGTGGCCCTCGGACTCTCTGTCAACCCAGAACTAAAATAATTCCCAAGGTCAACTCTTCAAAGATTGGACTGGACTATGGGACATAAAATGATACTTATGAAGAGTGTGCTTCTTAGCTCAAGTTGATACATGAGACTAAATGGGCAGCTTCTGTCCGGAGGTGAGATGAGAAGGCAGAGAGAGTCAGGAGCTCGTTGAATGGACACTGGAAATCAGGGGTGGAGAGAAAGAGTGTGCTGTCACAGTATAGGGAGAGCAATTAGGGTCACATACAATGTATGTATAAATTTTTGTATGAGAAACTAACCCGAAATATAAACTTTCACTTAAACTACAACAATAAATAAAAAAGAACAAAAATAAAGAAGGGAAAAAAAATGGTAATCTAAACACTATTGATCATTCATCTGAGTTGCTGGATACACTTAAAATTTCAAAGTATCCTTTGTTTAAACATACTTTCTAATTAAGATTTTATACTATTTTCTCTATTCAGAATGACATTCCCAATCAATCCAACCACAGAGTTTTAATCAGGATTTATGCCAATTCAGAAAATCCCCTTGATTCATGAATTTAGTATTCATCATTTCATTTGAATAGTCTACAGCTTTTGTTAAGATTTGGGCTCAGTAGCCTTTAGCTCTTTGTTCGCTCCGTCCTCAGCCAGGAAAGGTTAGTATCACCTGAGCCTGGGCCAGGCAGGGAGAAGCTCAGTTAAAACAAAAGTAATAGAGAAATGCCAACTCAGGTTAAGGTTAGTTTCTTGTGCAGTATTTGCTGAACTTAAACTTACAGTTTGTTGAGAAGTTAAAACTGAAAGAGCCCCTCCATCACCCCTACTACCCTACCAAAAAGAATCAACCACCATAAAACCCGTTGCAGTCAAGTTAATTTTGACTCATAGCGACCCTAAAGGACAGAGTAGAACTGTCCCATAGGGTTTCCAAGGCTGTAATCTTTAAAGAGTGGACTGCCATATCTTTCTCCTGCCGAGCAGCTGGCGGGTTCAAATCACCGACCTTCTGGTTAGCAGCTGACCTCTTAATCATCGTACAACCAGGGCTCCTTAAAAAGAATCAATTTAGAGACAATTACCTGGTCTCAAAGTATTCTGTTTCAGGAAAAAAAATTTTCAAAACTCTGTATTCCTAAGAACTCAATCAGACAGCCCCTATGTAGTCTATAGGGTAGAACTAATAATGAAAGGCATACACTGATACAGAAAATTCAGTTTTAAAAATATCTGAGTTTCACAGGAATTACGCATATATTAATATACAGTTACCTGCTAATATTTATTGAGTCCCTTTTATGTAATATTCAAATGCATATTCAAATAATTATTGCATGTCCATAGAATACTTGAGTTATGAATAAGGGCTATTTATTTTCTGTTCTGTAACAATATAAAAAGTTCAGAATTTTCTTGTTCCTACATACACACACCTCTGTCAGTGGAAGAAGTCAAGAATACCCCAACCACTTCCCTGACTGGAAAAGACAACAACTATCTTTTTTACATCAACTATTGTTTCTCTTTAAATTACACAAAATCAACCAATGGGGGAAAAATAGAAAGAAAGCAATGAAGCAACAAATAGAGAATAATCAAATAGTTATCTATATTTAGGCTTAGGGTGCCATAGGAAACCTCTAGAACATCTAGAAAGTTAATTTAAAGATGGATTTTGGATTCTGGTCTTGATAAAGTCTCCCAAGACGCTGAAAATGCACCTCACAACAGGGCTCTACATAAATCCTCATGAATTTATATTAATAGTTGATTTATATTCCATCCTTACACAGGAGCTAGAAAGAAAATAAAGCCAATCTAACACCACCAAATATCAATGAGATTGTTACTTGAATCCACTGGTTTGGCCTGTCTAAGGGACAGGAGAACCAGGCAGTTGGGTCAAAATAAAAAGACAAGTTATCCTGCCAAGCTGCATGTAAAGCAGAGTTTTTGAGCTTCTCTTTGATGCTAAAATAAAATGAAATACGAAACAACTCAAGGAGATTCTGACCACAGTGTGGCCAGCTCATCATCAAAGACCTAGGAGCACAGTGTCCTGCACAAGAAAAGACATTAAAGTAAACCCAAACACACACTGTTGGAGGGTGATAACTTGCCTGATCACCACTGCAGAGTAGAATGGTTTTCTTTCATCCCCATATTTCTGCAGAATATTTAAACTTTCTCTAAGGCTAAAATAAATATATAAATAAATAACCCTCCATTTCACATTACTTCTAGAAACAAACTGTGGTTTCGGGCAATGTTAATCAACAAAAAGAATTAAACAAGAAGTCTTTAAAATTAGCCGTGACCTTATTTATGGCTTCATTACTTTCAAGATTTCATTTGTTGGGTTGTTTATGTCACCTCAGCCTTTAAATTAATTGCTGTATCTCTAACTATATTAGAACAGCTTAATGGATGGTGATTGCTTGTTTTACTGACCAAAATTTAACATTTGCAGAAATTGTAACACCAGACAGCCACTTAAATTCACCCATGTATTACATGAAGTTGTGTTTATACTTCCGGATTGATCTTTTAACAGGAAAATATAATGTTTTGGTCCAATATGGTACAATTTGATATAACTAGCGGTGAGGCTGGAAAGGGAAGTCTTAGAGGCCCATAAACATCAGGTGAGGAGCTTAGGGTTTATCTTGGAGACACCCAATAAGAAGCCAAAGAATAATTTTAAGTAAGAGAATGACATGGTTAAATTTTTATTTTAGATTGAAAATTCTGGGTATTGGGTAAAGTAGGGAGGGGTTTGAGGAGAACAAAACTGGGGGCAGGAAGAGAAGGCTATTACCAGAATTCATGTGCAGTAGTATAGAAGCACTAGAAAAGAACATCATGTTTGGCAAGACAGAAGGTCAGAGAAAACGAGGGAAACCTCCATGAGATGGATTGACACAACAGCTGCAACAATGGGCTCAAACACACCAACAATTGTGAGGATGGCGCAGGACTGGACAAAGTTTCGTTCACTTATACATAAGGTCGCCATGAGTCAGAGCCAACTTGATGGCAACTAACAACAATAATAGTATGTTGTTGTGTGCCTCTAAGTCGATTCCGACTCATAGAGACCCTACAGGACAGAGTAGAACTGCCCCATAGGATTGCCTAGGCTGTAATCTTTATGAAAGCAGGCTGCCACATCTTTCTCTTGCAGAGCAACTGGTGGGTTTCCAACCACTGGCCTCTCAGTTAGCAGCTGAGTACTTAACTATCACTCCACCAGGGCTCCTTGATAACAGAAAGAGAGGAAGAATCTGGAGTGATTTAGAATGTAAAAATTAGTAAGTCTTTGCCACTGACTGGCTAGGGTGTGGGGTGGGGGGAGTGCAGTGTAAAAGAAAGCTTTCTAACTTGAGTCTATGTATGCGTGGTGATACCATTAACTGAGATTAGACTTACGAAAGTCGGAGAGGGTTCAGAATGAAAAATAAACTCATTTTTGGATAGTTTGGGTTTGAGGTGCCTCAGAGACACAAGAAGAATGCAGTCCCAGCTGGTGGTTAGCTACAAGAATCTGGGCTCTAAGGAGAGGGATGGGCTAATGTAGATGAGGCATCACCAGGGCCTGCTAAAGCCTTAAACTAGAAGAACACATAGAGAATAGCAGTGATTCATAGATAGATCCCTGGGGAACCCAAAATTTAGAGGATAAGTAGAAGAGAACCCCCAAAGAGACAGTTAAGGACTAGTCAGAAAGGAAAGGTGAACCAGGAGACAGTAATACCACAGAACCAAAAGAACAAAGAGTTTCATCAATGCCACAGAGTGATCCAAGATGAGGATTGAGAATGGTTTATTGGATCAGAATTTAGGAGGCCGTCGCTGTCCTTTGTGAAGGCAGTTTCAGTGAAATTGTGATTTTAAGGATGTGTTACATAGCATATGGTATGTATTTGTTTCCTACTGCTGTAACAAATCACCACAAACTTAGTGAGTTGAAACAACAAAAATTTACTTTCTTATCGTTCTGGAGGTTAAAAGTCTGATATGGGTCTCACTGGGCTGAAATCACCGTGTTGACAGGGCTGTATTTTGGAGAATCTGTTTCCTTGCCTTGACCAATTTCTAGACGCCACTGCATTCCATGGCCCATGGCCCCTCCCTCTGTTTTCAAAGCCAGCAGCATAGCATCTTCATATTTGACTCTCCTGCCTCCCTCTTTCCTTATCAGGACTTTCTAATTACCCTGGGCTCACTCACATAATCCAGGATCATCTCCTTCCTCATCTCAAGATTCTTAATCACACCTGCAAAGTCTCTTTTGTCATGTGAGGTAACATGCTGACAGACTCCAGGGGTTAGGACATGGATATCCTTGCTGTTGTTGTTGTTGCCATTGAACCAGCTCCAACTCATGGCCCAGTCCTGTGCCATCTTCATGATCACTGGTAAGTCTGAGTCTATGGCTGTGGCTATTGTGTCAACCCATCTCAGTGAGAGGGTTTCCTGCATTTTTGCTGACCCTCTACTTTATCAAACATGTCATTTTCTAGCAATTAGTCTTTCCTGATGACATCTCTAAAGCCAGTGAGCCAAACTCTTGCCACCTCACTTCCTCTAAGGCTGATTTGTTGGTTCTTTTGGCAGTCCACAGTGTACTCAATATTCTTTGCCAACACCACAATTTGCATGCATCAATTCTTCTTCTTCTTTTTTTTTTTTTCATAGTCCAACTTTCTACTGCATATGAGGTCACTGAAATGACTATGGCTTGGATCAAGCACACCTTTGTCATCAAAGTGATATCTTTGTTTTTTGGAAAACTTTGGGGGCCATTATTCTGCTTACATAGAGTGAACTAGATGTGAGAGAGCAGATACAGCAGTGTATACCAAATCTAGATTAATCTCTCAAGAAGTTTGAATCACTATATTATTAGGCAAATAACACACACCTTCTATGGTTGTTTGCCAACTGCTCCCTCCCCACCACAAGGTATTTTTGTAAGCTCCACTATGCCAATTTTTTTTTTTTTTTTACAGCAACATGTAAAAAAAAAAATTGGCATAGTAGCACTTATGAAAATACCTTGTAAGGGAAGGGAGAGGCTGGCAAACAAACGTAGAAGGCATGTGTTATTTGTATAAAAATACAGTAAAAATGAAGAGGAAAAATGGGGCAGAAAATAGTAGCTATAGGGTGAAATGATTAAAGAAAAAAGGAGCACTATAAAGACTGGAGCATGTTCACAAGCTAAATGGAAGTACCAGGAGAGAAGTGCCAGGAAGTGCCAAAGCATGGATGTGAGAGGGGATAACTTCCAGGCCCCTTGAAGGGGAAGGTGTGGGATCCAGAACACTGTCCACAGAGCTGACCTGGAAGGAGAAAGCTAGTCCTCAGCAGGTGAGGAGAGGGAATTGGCAAAGGTGCAGACATAGCTGAATTCTAGGTTTGAGCTGAGGGGTGTGTTGAAGAGAGCAACAAAGTTGGGAACACTTGCTGAAGTGAGTGGAGAAGGAGCTGGCCAAGGTCAGATACAGACAGCGAAGGGCCCTGAGATGGGAGCCCGAATGGAAGCACATTAATCAGCAAGGCTACCAACTTGCAAAACTCAAATCACAACGAGGCTTACTACCTTCAAGAATTCGTTTCTCACATTCTAAGAACAGCAGAGATTAATAATACTAAGTGAATAAATAAAGGGGTATTTGATTTCTTGAATACCATATACAACTTTGTTATATGACCCAACGTTTTTAAGAGAGCAATGTTTAATAACTGCCTGTATCTAAAAAAACTAGTTTTGTTCTGTTTGCCAGACTTCCTTTTGACACAACTGAATTCCAGTTTTAATGGGGGAAAAACAAGTTCACAAAGGTCTTTTCTTTTGAAATTGGCATTTTCTCTTTAGTAGTAAAATGCATGCAAAAAGCGTATGATTATGGTATTTATGTTTCCATTAAGGTGGCCTCAGTAAGCTGGGGGAGTCTACTCTACTATTTTCCTGCTATTTAGATTTATAGCAGCACAGTACCTATTTTATTTCAATTATATTGGAGGACAATGCACTCTTGGTGGCAAATGATTGCTTGGTGACAGAAAATGTCCATTAGAGCTGTCTTTCTGTAGAGCTTTTTACTACAGATTCTGATACCTAGATGTAAAAATACGAATTGCATGGTGTCCTCTGGTAAATTATATATATATGATTGATTGGCATTTCATCACTCCTTGGTTAGAATTCAAAGCATAGGAAACTTCCTAAATTGGAATTCTTTAACTCAGCATGAAAAGAAACATGTTAGTGTCAAGAAATAGTGAAAAGAATAAAGTTTGGGAACATCACACCTGCAGGCTGACCTTTTAAATAAAATAGTTATTTTATCATATGTAAACAATGGGCATTTATGAATGTCAAGATAAAGCTGTGACCAATATGGAAATTATAAATTATTTCAGAGCTTCACTGTTAACAGACCTTAATAAACTAATTCACATAGGACTTCCTTTTTTTTTTCCCCCATTAGCCCAAGAGGAGTGTTTTCCACAATCCGTCCATTTGTTGTATTGTGGTGGTTTGTGTGTTGCTCTGTTGCTGGAAGCTATGCCACCAGTATTTCAAATACCAGCAGGGTCACCCATGGCGGAGAGGTTTTAGCAGAGCATCCAGACTAAGACAGGCTAGGAAGAAAGGCCTGGTGATCTATAGTTGAAAATTAACCAGTGAAAACCCTATGGATCACAGCAGAATACTGTCTGACACAGTGCTGGAAGATGAGCCCTCTAGGTTGAAAGGCAAACACACCAAAGATCATGAAGATGATGCAGGACTGGGCAATGTTTCATTCTGCTGTACAGAAGGTCACCATGAGTGTTTTCGAAAGTGTGGATGGTTCAGTTGCAACAAAATCATCTGAGGTGCTGGTTAAAAATGTGGATTCTTAGCCACCAGTCAGGTCTACTGAATCAGAATATCTTTGATGGAGGCCAGGAAATCTGCACTGTGAAAACCATCCCATGCTCTATTATACATGCTAAAATAAAATCAAAATACTGTTCTACAATGCAGCTTACTACACTTCTTAAGATCACAATGGTAAAAATCCCTGCATCTCCCTGCTGCATTCCCACCCCTCCCCATCTCCCCCATCTCCAGAAGATACCAAAAAATCAAACCCACTGCTACCGAGTCAATTCCAACTCATAGTGATCCCATAGGGTTTCTGCGGCTGTAAATCTCTACAGAAGACTGCCACATCTTCCTCCTGTGGAGTTGCTGGTGGTTTCGAACTGCCAACCTTTTGGTTAGCAGTCGATCGCTTTAACCACTGCACCACCAGGGCTCCTTTCCAGAAGATAACTCGATGCAAATAGAAATGCCAAAATTTTCCACAAGGTTTGAGAAATTCAAGTCTTCATATCTCCAAGGAGCATGGCAAGCTTGGAATCAGCCAGAATTTCATGAAAGTAGTTCATGAAGAACTTTAAACTGTCAAAGGACAGACTGATATTAATTCAGAGATCATGTTTTCACACCACTATCGCCCATCCACTCTAGCACTTATTTTTAATCCAGGTAGCTATTCTATACATTTATAGAGTAGAATTTGTAGAAGCAATCTGAAATGACTCATACTGAACTCAACAAGCCCTGATTTAGAGGGAAACTGTTCACAATATGATATGATTTATGGAGAAAACTATTTAATAATTGAGGTGGTATCAGCAGAATTGCATCCCCATGCTTTAATATCTATGTTAAATATAAGGAATAAAACTTATCTTTATTCATTTCAATTTTTTCTTTGATTCTCTCTATATTAATGTGGGGACACTGTACTTTCCTGAGTAAAAGCCCATTTCCTAAGTATCAACAGCAACAGCAAATGCTTCAGTAGTGTTTACTGTGGACCAGGCACAGTGTTGACTACTTTTTATGTATTAGCAGATTTAAACATCCCGAAGTATTATTATGATCCTCATTTTACAGATGAGGAAAACGAAGCACAGGATATACACAGCTGATGGCGGAAGAGCCAGAATCAACTCAGACAGCCTGGTTCCATAGTTCATTGTCTCTTACACGTTACGTTCCATTGCCTTTTACATCATAGCAGGATTGTAGTTAGAGGCAGGAGCTGCAGAGTGAGAGCAGTCTATCAAAGACATACCACTGGACATTTGATTGATAACATTTCTTTAAATAGAGGCTTAATAACATGAAAGGCAGAAGAGCTAATTGAGCAACACTGGAGAATTTTGCCCATTATATATTTTCACCAAATACTGTGGAAATGATTTGACCAGGGGATAGTTTTCCAATAAGCAGACAGTCTTTATCAAAAGAGGATGATTCCCTTCAGGCTCTTCTGTGCATAATTCCTTGGACTCAGAATGCTGTCTGGCTCCATGAAACAGACACCGGACAGAAGGTGACAAACAAGTCAGGGGCTAACTTTCCACAGGTGACAAGGAGTCCAGGTGGACAGCTGCTCAAGGGATTAGGCAGCTGCCCTCTCTCTATATGTGATTTTCATCCTTAGCATTGTAAGATAGCCCTACCATAGCTGTCAAGTCAATTCTGACTCATAGGGACCCTGCCTGGGAGCACTGCATCCCAATTCTGGGCAGGGAGAAGGGGAAGTGATAGAGGGTAAAATCTGAGCCTACCCCATTTTAATCAGGGGGGAAAAAAAGTTTTGCAGGAAGCCCCATCCAGTAGATTCACATCTAGCACACTAGTCAGAACAACGTCCCATGCTCTTCTTACTGCAAGGGAGCCTGGGGAATTGAAATTTTTATATGCACGTACTGCCAGTCTGAGAAAAACTGGGATTCTGTTAAGAAAGAAAGAAGAGAAGAAGAGATTTTGGTAAGGCAACTAGCAGTGCCTTCCCAGTTGGGGAGAACTATGGAACCACAGATAGCACTGTACCGACTGAGGTATGCCCGCCAGTTGAAGATGCAGCAACCAAATAGGAAACACACCATCGTCCAAACAAACACAAGACTATCAATCACTGACAACGGCTAAGCTTTCGGATAAGGATTTTAAAGTACTTTGAGGTCCCTGGTTATGAGCAGGATAAAAAATAAGTATATCAACATTTTCTGTGAGTTAATGCCTTGTTTTTCACATAAAGCAGAAGGGCATGGCCTACTTCTCTTTAGCAGCAATCCAAGATAAGAACATCAGAATGCTACCAAGGATATTAAATAGTTATATATTAAATAGTGTAAAAACACCACTTTGACCAAAGCATACAATACTTCATTTGCCAATCAAATTGGACAGGTATGGAAATATTCCTAGACATAGTAAGATGCTACCTTATAAAAGAGCATTTCATAAATAATATGTGGAAATTGAGGAAGTATTCCATCCTCACATCAAATTCACAGCATTTAATACATTATCCCTGGAGTTGCCATGTGATGCTCTCAGGTCCACATTTCTGACTATAAGATCAATCAAAATGATTAAGCAGTAAAATTTGGAATACTGCTTTCTTAGTGAACAATGAAAATCCCAGGAGAGCTGCCCTGCTCATACTCTTATAAAATCAAAAAAACTGAATAATAAAATTCAGTGGACACCAAGTCCATAATTTGGTGGAATTCAGTTGGTTGATAGGAACTTCTTTATTGTCTATATTTTTTTCAAACAGCAAATACACTCTGAGAAGTTTCAAATTTTGTGTTCCCATTTGAAAGATTATGTTTTTAAAGCATTAATAAAAGCATATTCTGGATCATCTTACAGGTGAGTTGAATTTCATTGTCTGAGTTTAAGGTTACAGATATGAAACCACCAAGACCTACTTTCAAGCCAGTGCTAATACAAGTGACTCGGACTTCATGCATAAATGGTGCATCTATGCCATGTGCAGATCAAATGTCACCATACATGGGCATGCAAAGGATCTGCAAGAGTGTTACTGAGAAAGTGATGGGAGAACTGAGTCAGTGCTGGGCTCAGGGGGCAGGGAAACACTTGGATGATCCTGCAATGTTGCAGCCACCACCATATTCATGATTTGTGCAAGAGTTTGGATTTAGACAAAAACATTATTGGCCACATTAAATTAATGTTGTTCATTTGAGTGTAATAGTTTTGCCATTTTGTTTGTATTTAATTTGTAAAGATGTTTGGTTTTATAGTTGTATAATGGCCATAAACAGAAGGAGTGCAGTCCTATTTTATTTTTATACATATTTAAGTAACATTATAATCAAAACAATTTAATTCAGTAGTGTAGTATCAAGAGATTGTATTTCCTTAAAAAAAAAAGAAAGAAAGAAAAGAATCTCTCCTCTACTCCTGTCTGAGAAGCACTTTTCTACAGCTTTCTCAGTGATAGGAGAAGACAATGGAGGTGATACCATTATTTCCAAACCAAAGTCACATTCAATTACAGGTAGGTGAAGGAGTACTATAAAGGTGAAATAATTCCCCAATTTTTGTATTGGTAACACCACCCATAGTTTAATGAATATCTTCTTCTTTGCAAAAATAATAATAATGAAAAACTAAACTTTAAGTTTCTGAGTCTTTTTTTAAAGTAATATCTCACTTGGTTGGAAGCATCTCAGAAATTCTCTAGTCCAACCATCCTCTCGGGACACAACTGCAGAAAGGGTTATAATCACTGACATTTAGCTGTCAAAGAGCTTGAGTGTGCTTGAGTGAGATGAAGGGGTTGTGAATACAGAAATGCCTAAGATATGACTGTGAGTTGCTTCCTGCTTGATGTGACTCGTCCTCATGATCAAAGTCTCCTCTGGCATTTTGCTGTGTGGGTTTTTGAAGGAAACTGGTTAGGAGGCAGAGTGTCACCTTGAAGTCAGCTTGGGGCAGAGCAGAGAGTGCAGGCAGGGATGCTGGACCTCAGAAGGAGAGGGGGCTGAGAGAATGTAAGCCATTTTGAAAATGGATGGAAATCTTCGGGATACATTTAGACACTTGTAGGGCACTGAAATGTGTCCCTGCGTTGCACAAATGGTTAAGCGCTCAGCAACTAATGAAAGGTTGGAGGTTTGAATCCACCCAGAGGCACTTCTGAAGAAGGGCCTGGTGATCTGCTTCTGAAAGTTCACATTTTGAAAACCCTATGGAGCACAGTTCTACTGCGCACACATGGGGTCTCCATGAGTCGGAATCAACAATGACAACAGGTTTGGTTTGGTTTGGTTTAGGGCACTGAAATGAGGCCACTATTTCTGGACCTCAGGAGCCGGGGAGGTCCCTTCTGACTCCTGTCTCTGATGTCAGGTGGGACTTTTGGCTCTATGAATAACCAATACAAGCACATCTACTATTTTTTAGATTTTCAAACTGGATGTCGAAGGTGCTGAAAATGATGAATATTTCTAACAATAATCAACAACATTTTAATGGATTTTTCCCAGTTTCTCTAAAAGTTCTTAGCTGGCAGTACCAGTGTCTTTTTTCATAAGAAACCACTTTTTTTTTCTTTTTTCTTTTATTGTTGTACTTTAAGTGAGAGTTTACAATTCAAGCTAGTCTCTCATACAAAAATTTATACACACATTGTTATGTTACCCTAGTTGCTCTCCCTATACTGTGACAGCACACTTCTCCTTTCTAACCCTGATTTCCCGTGACCATTCAAACAGCTCCTGACCCTCTCTGCCTTCTCATCTCACCTCCAGACAGGAGCTGCCCATTTAGTCTCATGTATCTACTTGAGCTAAGAAGCACACTCATCATGAGTATAATTTTATGTCCCATAGTCCAGTCTAATCTTTGTCTGAAGAGTTGGCCTCGGGAACGGTTTTAGTTCGGGGTTGACAGAGAGTCCAGGGGCCATGCTTTCCAGGGTTCCTCCAGTCTCAGTTAGACCATTAAGTCTGGTCTTTTTACTAGAATTTGACTTCTGCACCTCACTTTTCTCCTGCTCCAGCTGGGACTCTCTGCTGTGTTCCCTGTCAGGGTGGTCACTGGTGATAGTTGGGCACCATCTAGTTCTTCTAGTCTCAGGCTGATGCAGTATCTGGTTTATGTGACCCTTTTGTCTCTTGGGCTAATACTTTCCTTGTGTCTTTGGTGTTCTTCATTCTCCTTTACTCCAGGTGGTTGGGACCAATTGATGCATCTTAGACAGCTGCTTACTGCTTTTAAGACCCCAGACGCCACTCACCAAAGTAGGATGCAGAACACATTCTTAATAAACTTTGTTATGCCAGTTGCCCTAGATGCCCCCTGAAACCATGGTCCCCAGACCCCTGCCCTTGCTACTCCATCCCTTGAAGTGTTTGGTTGTATTCAGGAAACTTCTTAGCTTTGGTTTAGTCCAGTTGTGCTGACTTCCCCTGTAGTGTGTGCTGTCCTTCCCTTCACCTAAGATAATTCTTGTCTACTACCTAGTTAGTGAATAACCCTCTACCTCCCTCCCCACCCTCGTAACCATCAAAGAATGTTTTCTTCCGTGTTTCAACCTTTTCTTGAGTTCTTGTTAATAGTGGTCTTATACAATGTTTGTCCTTTTGCGACTGATTAAATTCACTCAGCATAATGCCTTCCAGATTCCTCCATGTTATGTTTCACAGATTCATTGAGAAACCACTTTTGATGGGATACTCATGGCCTTCAAATGCTGCTTCACCTTATATAAGCAGCTTTCAACAGTACAGCAGAAACCAAATAACAAAGACACTTTTTAAGAAAATGTCACTGTCACTGATAAAAAAACCTTATCGTTTTAATCTTGACACATCTTCGTTAATAAGCACTGTGAATCTTCTAGGGGATCACACCAAAGGGTTCTAAATAAACCTTACACCTCTTATGTTAACTTATATTACCTACTCATTACAGTCAACATCAAACAGGTTTTCATAAAACTATAAAGAAAACCTAAAACCCAAATAAAGGAGACAACAGAAGAAAAATCAGACTAGAGTCTTCCTTTAAAATCTGCTTCTGCATTTACTATTCTTTAAAATGCTTCCTTCTGGGTTTGCCTGAGGGTTATCTGTTGCATTTGCAAACCTCTATTAAAAATAGCTGGAGTACCTAAAATATAAACTGCTTTCAAAATGTAGCAGACGAATAGCACATAGATGTTACAGATGATGTAATTTCAGTACATCTCTAGTTTGGAAGGGATCGCAAATTGTAGGCCTTAGGAGCAGTGGCAACAGCACTGGACCTGGAAACTTGTGAGAAATGCAAATCGTCGGGCTCCACCCCAGACCTAAATCAACTGTTCTGGGGAGGGTCCAGCAGCCTGTGTTTTTATAAGTACTCCAGATGACTCTGATACATGCTAAAGCTTGAGAACTACTCGCTTTGAGCAAAATCTGTGATTTCAAAGTTCAAAGCCCAGTTCCCACACAGAAAAACGATTATAAGAAACCTTCAAAAGAAGTGATGTGATCAGAGTATTGTTCATGACAGTAAAATCCACATGTTTGAAACAAAAGAAAATGAGGATTGTTTTCTTCGTGAACCAAACTCTACATGGTGTTTGAATTTATAAATAGTGTTTGAATATAGAAATACTTACTAAGAGATCTGTTTTCAAACTGATTCAGTTAAAATTTGAAAAAAATATAGAGTCATTACAATACAGTCAACCTCACACTCCTTTGTGCTATAACAATACACATAATTCAGATCTGAGGTCTGTGGTTGTTACCGTGCTTTTTGAAGACTAGCTAGACTATACATCTTGTCTACTAATTCTTTAATAATACAAAATTATTCCACCAGGAAAAAAAGAAATGTGGCCTTTAAAAACCATAATTGAAATAATCATGTCACTCCCCGTCTGTTTAATTACAAGTAGACTCTCCTAGCCTTCTAGCGTTAAAAGGAAATATCGCGTAAGTAGGAGAGCCATAGCTTCAAGTTTGCTTTTTATTTGAATTATAAACTAACTAAACGTGGATTCCCAGATCTAACGTCGCTTTAAGAACAAGATGAACTATGTTGGAATTGTTAGAAAAATATCAAAACTTCTGCTGTTCCTCCCACTGGGCTTCCATTTACATAAACTCAGTACTTTGACGCAAAGACTTTTTAAAAAGCCATTAATAAAAGACAGTCTGGTTTGAGGACTGATGAACAATCTACTTACCCCCATGTCAAAAACTATAGAAAACGTTGACTTGGAAGCAATTCCTTGATTGCCCCTGGAGCCTACCTGTCTACAGCTGAAGGTTTGGAATTCCGGGGCTTCTTCACTTGGGCATACAAAGCATCCATCAGATGCCCTTCTCTTGGGCTCTGGGGTCTGGCCATGGAACCTTCATATGAAGGCATTCCCCCAAACATCAAATCATCTTCACAGCCAAAGGTCCGATGAAAGTCTTGGATTTCAGCATAGTCCCGCTCTCGAGCTTGCCGCTCTCTAAATTCTCGAGTTTTGGCTTGAATCCTGCAAAATTAGGACAAAGCTGAAAAAACAGAAACTATCTCTTTTCTAAGAATTGCGCTTAGAAACATTTATCAAAATATGTTATAAAATACATTTTATTTCATGCAGTTATAGGAAGATGAGCGGTATGAGACTTCAGTTACACTCAGATTGTCAAGGTAATATCAAGGTTGCTCAAACAATCACTTCAGATAGCTTTCGCTCATGTCAATAAGATGCAGTCATAATTCAAATCTTAAATTTAAAATTTCACGTATTAACTAGCTTTAAAGAATCACCAGGGAAGGCTGCACAACACTGTAAATGTAATTAATGCCACTGAATTGTACACTTCGAAATGGTTAAAATGGCAAATTTTATGTTACATATAGTTCACCACAATTAAAAAAACAAAAATGTTTTTAAATGACCAGGAACACACGGTGTTATGGATTGAATTGTGTCCCCCTGAAAGATATATTGTGGTTCTAACTCCTATACCTGTGAATGTGACCTTGCTTAGAGAAATAGGGTTTTTCCTTTGTTATCAGTTGGGTCAAATGAGGTCATACTGAAGTAAGGGTGGGTCATTCTCCTAATTCCTTCTGAGTGGTGTCTTATGCAAAGGAGTGGCACACGGGGGAAGTGAGATGCCACGTGATGATGGAGGGAGACGCAGCCATAAGCAGCAAAGAAACACCAAGAATTGCTAGCAGTCACCAGAAACTAGGAGAAAGGCCCCCAGAAGGAAAGTTTTGTACTTCAAGCTTCCAGAAGTGTGAGAAAATAATTTCTGTTCTTTAAAGCCACCCACTAGGTGGAAACTAAGACACACAGTTTCAGGCATTCACTTGGATTTTACTCATGAATTTTTGTTAAGGCAACAAGAGGTTTGTAAAAAGTTACACACACATACATTAGATATAGGTATGTGTTTATAATTTATATCTCTTCCTCATTATAAATTAGCCATAAACACTCAAAATACTATGAAGCTTAAACATGAGTCTGCACAATAATTCATCATTAATGGTAAAAGGAGGCCTCAGTTTAACTACACCACATTTGATTTTGATGCCTACAGTACTGAGAAATCCTGAGACTAAGGACAAGAAGGCATCTATGCAATCAAATTCTAAAATAAAACTTGCTTGCATTACAACTAAGAAACAGACGTTAGATATTATTTTTACTGTAGGTATGTTTAAATATTTTACTAAGATTTTAAGCTACTTTGCTACAAAGTTCTCTTCAACTTATATTGATATATGACTTAAGTCTATCTGAGTTATCTAAAAGTAATTAAACAACCATTAATATAATTTTGGTGATTTTTGATGGAAATACACATACTTACAAATTTAAATATTTAAAAGCAGTGAAATCTTATTTATATGAAGTAATATCTCAGTTGACTTTAAAGTTTTATTGCAGTTATATGAACTTTCTTCATATTTGAAATAGACCTCTGTTAGTAAAAATGACAAACTGATTTAAATATAGACTCAAAAGAATCCAGAAAAACAAACAAACAAAAAACCAGACCCTGACAGTTCCAAAAGAAAAACACTACAGACCAATATCCCCCATGAAAATGGAAGCAAAAATCCTTAACAAAATGTTATTAAATATACTGTAGTAGTATACAAAAATAATTATACACCATGTTCAAGTGGGGTTTATTCCAGTGATACAAGCCTGGTTCAACTCTCAAAATTAATTAATTCAATCTACCATGTTAACAGGCGAAAGAAGAAGAGTCACACGATCTTATCAATTGATACAGAAAAAAGCATTTGAGAAAATTTAGCACCCATTCATGACAAAAATTCTCAGAAAACTACGAAGAAAGGGAGACTTCCTCAACTTTATAAAAAGCATCTATAAAAAACCTACAGCAAACATCATACATAATGGAGAATGACTGGATGTTTTTCACTAAGATCAGAAATAAGCCAAGGATGTCTGCTCTCACCGTTGTTATTCAACACAGTACTGGAAGTTCTAGATAATACAATAAAGCTAGCAAAAAATAAAAGACATATAGATTGTAAAGAAGAAATCAAACTTTCTTATTTGCAGATGACATGATGGTCTACACAGAAAATCCCAAAGAATTGTTAAAAAAAAAAAAAAACTCCTAAAAATAATAAGCAAGTTCAGCATGGTCACAGTATACAAGAAAAACATACAAAAATCCATTGTATTTCTACAGTGACAATGAATGTGTAGACACTGAAATTAAAAATATAATACCATTTGCAAGAGCTTAAAAAAATGAAGTGTAAAACTAACAAAGAATGTACAAGGTTTGCAGGCTGAAAACTACAAAATGTTGATAAAATAAGTCAAAGAACTCCAAATAGATAACACTGTGTTCATGGACTGGAAGACTCAACAGAGTAAAGGTGTCAATTCTCCCCAAAGTGATATATAGACTTAACACAATTCCTATCAAAATCCCAGCAAGATTTTTGTAGTTTTTCCTTTTGTTTGTTTCTTTCATTGTATTTTAGATGAAGTTTTACAGAATAGTTTCTCATTAAACAGTTAGTACACATATTCTTTTTTGACAATATGGTTAACAACCCCACGACATGTCAACACTGACCCTTCTCAACCTTGGGTTCCCTATTACCAGCTTTCCTGTACCCTCCTGCATTCTAGTCCTTGTCCCTGGACTGCTGTGCCCCATTAGTCTCATTCTGTTTTATAGGGCTGTCTAACCTCTGGCTGAACAGTGAACCTCAGGAGTGGCCTCATTACTGACCTAAAAGGGTGTCTGGGGGCCATACTCCCGGGGTTTCTCCAGTCTCTGTCAGGCCAGTAAGTCTGGCGTTTTTTTTGTGAGTCAGAATTTTGTTCTGCATTATTCTCCAACTCTGTCCAGGACCCTCCGTTGTGATTCCCGGTCAGAGCACTCAGTGGTGGTAGCCGGGCAACATTAGTTGTACTGGACTCAGTTTGGTGGAGGCCGTAGTAGCTGTGGTCCATTAGTCCTTTGGATCAATCTTTCCCTTGCATCTTGTTTTCTTCATTCTCCCTTGCTCCCGAAGGGGTGAGACCAGTGGAGTATCTTAGATAGCTGCTCACAGGCTTTTAAGACTACAGATGCTACCCACCAAGGTAGAATGCAGAACATTTTCTTTCTAAACCTTGTTATGCCAGTTGAGCTAGATGTTCTCCAAGACCATGATCCCCACAGCCCTCTGCCCAGCAATTCAGTCCCTCAGGGACTTTGGATTTGTCTATAGAGCTTCCATGACCTTTCCTTGTACAAGCTGTGCTGGTTTCCCCAGTACTGTGTACTGTCTTACCCTTCACCAAAGTTACCACTTATCTATTGTCTGTTTAGTATTCCCCCCCACCTCTCCCATCACTCGTAACTGACAAAGATTGTTTCTTTTTGTGTGTAAACTTTTTCATGAGTTTTTACAGTAGAAGTCTCATACAATATTTGTCCTTTTGTGATTGACTTATTTCACTCAGCATAATGTCCTCCAGTTTCATCCATGTTATGAGATGCTTCACAAATACATCATTGTTCTTTATCGTTGCATAATACTCTATTGGGTATATGTACCATAGCTTGTTTATCCATTCATCTGTTGGTGGGCATCTAGGTTGTTTCCATTTTTTGCTACTGTGAACAATACTGCAATGAACATTGATGTGCATACGTCTATTCGTGTGATGGCTCTTATTTCTCTAGGATATATTCCTAGGAGTGAGATTGCTGGATTGTATGGTATTTCTATTTCTAGTTTTCTAAGGAAGCGCCATATCGCTTTCCAAAATGGTTGTATCATTTTGCATTCCCACCAGCAGTGCATAAGAGTTCTAATCTCCCCGCAGCCTCTCCAACATTTGTTATTTCCAGTGTTTTTGATTCGTGCCAGGAATGCCAGGGTGAGATGGTATCTCATTGTGGCTTTAATTTGCATTTCTCTAATGGCTAATGATCCCCAGCCTTTCCTCATGTGTCTGTTGGCCATTTGAATGTCTTCTTTGGTGAAGTGTCTGTTCATTTCCTTTGCCCAGTTTTTAATTGGATTATTTATCTTTTTGTTGTAGAGGTGTTGGATTTTCTGGTAGACTGTAGAGATTAGACCTTCGTCTGATTTGTAACATCCAAAAATTTTTTCCCAGTCTGCAGGTTCTCTTGTTACTCTTTTGGTGAAGTCTTTGGATGAGCATAAGCGTTTAATTTTTAGAAGATCCCAGTTATCTAGCTTATCTTCTGGATACTGGGTGTTGTTGGTTATGGTTTGTATCCTGTTAATGACGTGTATTAGGGCCTCTAGCGTTGATCCTATTTTTTCTTCTATGAACTTTACAGTTTTTGGCTTTATATTTAGGTCTTTGATCCACTTTGAATTAGTTTTTGTATATGGTGTGAAGTATGGGTCCTGTTTCATTTTTTTGCAGATGTACATCCAGTTTTGCCAGCACCATTTGTTAAAAAGACTATCTTTTCCCCATTTGATGGACTTTGGGCCCTTGTCGAATATCAGGTGACTGTAGGTGGATGGATTTACATCAGGGTTCTCAATTCTGTTCCATTGGTCAATGTATCTGTCGTTATACCAGTACCAGGCTGTTTTGACCACCATAGCTGTATAGTAGGTTCTGAGATCAGGTAGTGCAAGTCCTCCTACTTTATTCTTCTTCTTCAATAGTGCTTTACCTATCTGGGGCTTCTTCCATTTCCATATAAAGTTAATGATTAGTTTTTCCATCTCTTTAAAGAATGTTGTTGGTACTTGGATCGGGATTGCACTGTATTTATAAATTGCTTTGGGTAGAATTGCCATTTTTACAATGTTGAGTCTACCTATTCATGAGCATGGTATGTTTTTCCATTTACATAGATCCCTTTGTGTTTCCTGCACTAGTGTTTGGTACTTTTCTTTATATAAGTCTTTTAGATCCCTGGTCAGATTTATTCCTAAGTATTTTATTTTTGAGGGGGGCTATTATAAATGATATTGTTTTCCTGACTTCTTTTTCATCATTCTCTTTATTGGTGTATAGGAAGCCAACTGATTTTTCTATGTTTATCCTATATCCTGCTACTCTGCTGAATCTTTCCATTAGTTCCAGTAGTTTTCTCGTGGACTCTTCAGAGTTTTCTATGTATACTATCATATCATCCACAAACACTGGCAGTTTAACTTTTTCATTACCAATTTGGATGCCCTTTATTTCTTTTTCTCACCTTATTGCTGTAGTTAGAACTTCCAGCAGAATGTTAAATAGGAGTGGTGCTAAAGGGCATCCTTGTCTTATTCCTGTTCTCAAGGGGAATGTTTTCAGCCTCTCTCCAATAAGTATGATGTTGGCCATTGGTTTTGCATAGATGCCCTTTATTATGTTGAGAAATTTCCCTTCTACATCTATTTTATTGAGAGTTTTTATCAGGAACGGGTGTTAGACTTTCTCCAATGCCTTTTCTGCATCAACTGAGATGATCATGTGGTTCTTTTCATTCCTTTTATTTATGTGGTGGATTACGTTGACTGATTTTCTAATGTTGAACCAATATCCTTGCATATCTGGTATGAATCCTACTTTATCATGGTATATTATTTTTTTGATATGATGCTGAATTCGACTAGGTGGAATTTTGTTAAGAAGTTTTGCATCTATATTCACAAGAGATACTCGTCTGTAATTTTCTTTTTTTGTGTAGTCTTTGCCTGGTTTTGGTATCAGGGTTATGCTGGCTTCATAGAATGAATTCAAGAGTGTCGCTTCCTTTTCTATGTTCTGAAATAGTTTGAGTAGTATTGGTATAATCTCTTCTCTGAATGTTTGGTAGAATTCTCCAATGAAGCCATCTGGGCCAGGGCTTTTTTTGTTGGGAGTTTTTTTTTATTACCTTTTCAATCTCTTCTCTTGTTACGGGCCTGTTCAGATTTTCAACATCATCTTGTGTTAGTTAGGGTAGGTAATGTGTTTCTAGAAATTTGTCCATTTCCTCTAGATTTTCAAAATTGTTGGAGTATAGTTTTTCATAGTACTCTGTTATGATCCTTTTTATTTCAGTTGGGTCTGTTGTAGCGTCCCCCATTTCATTCCTTATTTGGGTTATTTGCGTCCTCTCCTGTTTTTCTTTTGTCAGTCCGGCCAGTAATTTGTCGATTTTGTTAATTCTTTCAAAGAATCAGCTTTTGGTTCTGTTGATTCTTTCTATTGTTTTCCTATTCTCTATTTCTTTTATTTCTGCTCTGATCTTTATTATTTCCTTTCTTCTAGTGACTGTGCGCTTATTTTGCTGTTCTCTTTCTATTTGTTCCCGTTCTGTAGTTAATGTTTTGATTTTGTCCCTTTCTTCTTTTTTGATGTGTGCATCTATTGCTATAAATTGTCCTCTGTGGACTGCCTTTGCTGTGTCCCAAAGGTTTTGGTATGATGTGTTCTCATTCTCTTTTGATTCTAGGAATTTTTTTATTCCATTTCTGATTTCTTCTATTACCCAGTAGTTCGTAAGCAGGGTGTTATTCAGTTTCCATGTAATTGATTTTTTTTTCCTTGCTTTTCCTGTTGTTATTTTCTACCTTGATGGTGTTATGGTCAGAGAAGATACTTTGTATTATCTCAGTGTTTTGGATCTTGTTGAGGATTGCTCTGTGGTCTTTGATGTGGTCTATTCTGGAGAATGTTCCATGTGCATTGGAATAGAACGTGTACTTTGCAGCTGTTGGGTGGAGTATTCTACATGTGTCTAGGAGGTCAAGCTGGCTGTCCTTTAGGTCTTCTGTATCTTTGCTGAGTTTCTTTCTAGATGTTCTGTCGTTTACCGAGAGTGGTGTGTTGAAGTCTCCTACTATTATTGTGGAACTGTCAATTTCTCTTTTCAGTGCTGTTAGAGTTTATGTATTTTCAAACCCTGTCATTGGGTGCGTAGATGATTACTATGGTTATGTCTTCATGATGGATAGTCCCCTTAATCATTATATAGTGTCCTTCTTTGTCTTTTTTGATGGATTTTGTTTTAAAGTATTTTATTTGAGATTCGTATTGTCAGTCCTGCTCTTTTTTGGTAGCTGTTTGCTTGATATATATTTTTTCCATCCTTTGATGTTTAATAAATTTACTTCTTTGTTTCTAAGGTGTGTCTCTTTTAGACAGCATATTGCTGGATCTTATTTTTTAATCCATTCTGTCACTCTGCATCTCTTTATGGGTGCATTTAGGCCATTTACATTTAGTGTAATTATTGATAGGTCTGAGTTCATTGCTGTCATTTTGTAATGCTTTTTTTTGTGGTGGTGACATTTTCTTTGTTCTTCTTTCTCTCCTGTGCTGAATTCCTTTTGTTTGTGGATTTTTTTTCATTTCTTTTGTTTTTAT